>NC_140168.1:123471944-123563126 GCF_963971535.1 Notolepis coatsorum | reverse complement strand
AGAGAGAGAGAGAGAGAGAGAGAGAGAGAGAGAGAGAGAGAGAGAGAGAGAGATCAGTAGATTTTCATGTTGAAACAACACCAACACTAGCTTGACATAGTATATAATAAAAAAGAAAGTGATGAGAGAGAGAGAGAGACACACCTACACGAGTCATTACGTACAGTGGACGAGTGAAAATCATTTTGATACAATAAGCGAGTGTGAATCATGTTCCACAGAGAAGAGAGAGAGATAGAGAAAAAGAGTGATAGAGAAAAAGAGAGAGAGAGAGAGAGAGAGAGAGAGAGAGAGAGAGAGAGAGAGAGAGAGAGAGAGAGAGAGAAAGGAATAGAGAGAGGTGGGAAGGGTGAGGATGGGAAACACAATTGAGAGAGAGAGAGAGAGAGAGAGAGAGAGAGAGAGAGAGAGAGAGAGAGAGAGAGAGAGAGAGAGAGAGAGAGAGAAAGGAATAGAGAGAGGTGGGAAGGGGTGAGGATGGGAAACACAATTGAGAGAGAGAGAGAGAGAGAGAGAGAGAGAGAGAGAGAGAGAGAGAGAGAGAGAGAGAGAGAGAGATAGTGACACCCTACAGAACATACGGTCAGACAGGGGAGACACACACACTAGCACGCTCCCTCCCTCTCCCTCTTTCTCTCTATGTTTATCTGTAAATCTCCCTGAGGCCAGAGGTCAGAGTGCTAGTGCAGATGTTTCACACAGCCCCACACCATTGGTCCCGGGCCAATGAAAAGTTGGCGTGGCGTGTCTGTTTGTGTCTGCTGTACACAAACCACAGACACATAGCGACCAGCGGTGCCCCTCACGCCGTCTGCTGGCCGGACTGTGTACCGCTTCTCATGGACCATAGAACCATATACTTGTTAATTTATAACTTATTTACTTGAGTAACAGAGCTTACATACACATACACACATGCCAGTGTTTCCCACACATTTATTTGCCGTAATACATATCAAAACAGGTCCACCGCAAATACATTTCCCACACTGATACAATAACACATAATGTCTCACAGCCTGACTCTCTCCACTGTGTACGTAGCCTATCACAGCCTGACTCTCTCCACTGTGTACGTAGCCTATCACAGCCTGACTCTCTCCACTGTGTGCGTATAGCCTATCACAGCCTGACTCTCTCCACTGTGTACGTAGCCTATCACAGCCTGACTCTCTCCATTGTGTACGTAGCCTATCACAGCCTGACTCTCTCCATTGTGTACGTAGCCTATCACAGCCTGACTCTCTCCATTGTGTACGTAGCCTATCACAGCCTGACTCTCTCCATTGTGTACGTAGCCTATCACAGCCTGACTCTCTCCACTGTGTACGTAGCCTATCACAGCCTGACTCTCTCCACTGTGTACGTAGCCTATCACAGCCTGACTCTCTCCACTGTGTGCGTATAGCCTATCACAGCCTGACTCTCTCCATTGTGTACGTATAGCCTATCACAGCCTGACTCTCTCCACTGTGTACGTAGCCTATCACAGCCTGACTCTCTCCACTGTGTACGTAGCCTATCACAGCCTGACTCTCTCCACTGTGTACGTAGCCTATCACAGCCTGACTCTCTCCACTGTGTACGTAGCCTATCACAGCCTGACTCTCTCCACTGTGTGCGTATAGCCTATCACAGCCTGACTCTCTCCACTGTGTACGTAGCCTATCACAGCCTGACTCTCTCCACTGTGTACGTAGCCTATCACAGCCTGACTCTCTCCACTGTGTACGTAGCCTATCACAGCCTGACTCTCTCCACTGTGTACGTAGCCTATCACAGCCTGACTCTCTCCACTGTGTACGTAGCCTATCACAGCCTGACTCTCTCCACTGTGTACGTAGCCTATCACAGCCTGACTCTCTCCACTGTGTACGTAGCCTATCACAGCCTGACTCTCTCCATTGTGTACGTAGCCTATCACAGCCTGACTCTCTCCACTGTGTACGTAGCCTATCACAGCCTGACTCTCTCCACTGTGTGCGTATAGCCTATCACAGCCTGACTCTCTCCACTGTGTGCGTATAGCCTATCACAGCCTGACTCTCTCCATTGTGTACGTAGCCTATCACAGCCTGACTCTCTCCACTGTGTGCGTATAGCCTATCACAGCCTGACTCTCTCCACTGTGTACGTAGCCTATCACAGCCTGACTCTCTCCACTGTGTGCGTATAGCCTATCACAGCCTGACTCTCTCCACTGTGTGCGTAGCCTATCACAGCCTGACTCTCTCCATTGTGTACGTATAGCCTATCACAGCCTGACTCTCTCCACTGTGTACGTAGCCTATCACAGCCTGACTCTCTCCACTGTGTACGTAGCCTATCACAGCCTGACTCTCTCCACTGTGTACGTAGCCTATCACAGCCTGACTCTCTCCACTGTGTACGTAGCCTATCACAGCCTGACTCTCTCCACTGTGTACGTAGCCTATCACAGCCTGACTCTCCACTGTGTACGTAGCCTATCACAGCCTGACTCTCTCCACTGTGTGCGTATAGCCTATCACAGCCTGACTCTCTCCACTGTGTGCGTAGCCTATCACAGCCTGACTCTCTCCACTGTGTACGTAGCCTATCACAGCCTGACTCTCTCCACTGTGTGCGTATAGCCTATCACAGCCTGACTCTCTCCACTGTGTACGTAGCCTATCACAGCCTGACTCTCTCCACTGTGTACGTAGCCTATAGACCGAGTAGGTGCTGAAAAAGGGACTTTAGCTCGGCCGATTTAGTTCTGATCGATTTGGAATTGGTCATGCCGTGTTCAGGAGACTCATAGGCAGTTAGCCTCTGGTATGAGTGCCATTAGCGTTAGCCACGCTTCTAGGCCTATTTTCTTTTGGAAAGAATGATAAAAAAAAAAGAAAAAAAAAATGTATACCTTTTTTTTCTTTTTATTATTATATTCGACTAAGAGGTTGGCCAGTCAACTACGGCCCCTTTCTTGGAGTAACAACTGAACTGACACAGAGTAAAGTGTGGGTGTGTTTGATTTAGTGACTAGCGCAGGCAAAACCTCACTTCATTAGGTTTTATGGGTGTGTTTTAAGGAGGGGACAGGGAGTAGTTGGTAATTAAATACCTAAAGTATGTGACCCCAAAGTAGTTAACTACTGTAAAAGCTACAGAGATTTGCTAATAGTTAAACCAGTAATTTAACTACATGTAGTTAACTACTCCCCAACACTGCATAGCGTAGCGTTACATATTACAACCTGTAAGGGTTAGGTTTGTAAACAACTTTTGAGTTTCAAAGTTATAATTATGATACTTTATGATCATACTACAGAGATATGATCAGAACATATCACAACCAGCTGGGGAGGATTATCAAGTACAAGAGACGTTGTCGTCAGGGAGGAGCAGGGGTACAAAATAGATGAAAACAGTCCAAACACGAGCCAAGGAGAGGAAGAGGAGAGGACCCAAAAAGCTAGCTAAATAAGGCCAGCTTCACACCGTGATGTCACAGGAGCAGAATTAGAACTTGGTATGGAAAAGCCCGGAATTCCACTCTCCTCTGAACAACCCCCCCCACACACACACACACACACACAAACACCCCCCCCCCCACCACCACCCAACCTCCCAAGGCCAACACCTTCCTCGTCTACCCTGGCTACACCAGCATGGGTCAGAACACAGGAATAGATTCCAGGAGGAATTACGGAAATCTGTGACATCATTGTTCTGGAGGATTTTACTTAAGAAGAGAGAGAGCGAGTGCAAAAGGGGAGTTTAGCACCAGCGCTGGACAGAGCGCACGCTGTATGTCTGTCTGTGTGTGTGTGTGTGTCTGCGCACGCATTAGTGTATTCTGTTTGCAATACTGACCATGCTCAACTTTCCATTGCAAACAAAACAATCCTTGCCATCTCGCTCTCCTGCCCCTGCGCTCTCTCTCACTCCCTCTCTATCTTTTGCTCCCTCTCTCTCTCTCCCTCCCTCTCTCACTCCCTCTCTCTGTCTCTCCCTCAATCGCCCCTCTCTTTCTCTCCCTCCATCCCCCCCTCGCCCTCTTTCTGTCTCTCTCCCCCTCCCTCTCCCTTCCCTCCCTCTCTTACCCTCCCTCCATCTCTCTTCCCCCTCCCTCCATCTCTCTCTCTCCCCTGTCCCCCTCTCTCACTCCCTCTCTATGTCTCTCCCTCACTCCCCCCTCTCTTTCTCTCCCTCCATCCCCCCTCTCCCCCTTTCTGTCTCTCTCCCCCTCCATCTCTCTTCCCTCCCTCTCTTACCCCTCCCTCCACCTCTCTTCCCCTCCCTCCCTGTCCCCCTTTCTCTCCCCTGTCCCCCTCTCTCTCTTTCTCTCTCCCCCTCTCTCAGCTCCAGTCTTTTAATAGTCCAGCATGCTCAGAACCACTCTCCTCTCTAAGCTGTGGCTGCTCCGCTCATATTTTCCACCTATTAAACCCTTGGGCATAAATCACTATCTTAAATTGTGAAGACGGTAACCAATATAATAACCTTAAATGGTTATTAGGTGGCGTCTGAAGGATTTTTTTTTCATCGATTAAGTCTTACATATACAGTCCCAGAAGTTACATTATCGTGTTATCATATCCCATAATGTAAAAGCTTCAAAAGACACATTTCACTCCGTTCCCCTTGCTAATAACAGCATCCCCACCTCCATTAGGCTCGCCCCCTCAACAGATGCCTTCAAGTCTAGACTCAAAACCCACTTCTACTTAGCATTTCCCGATGTACACTGACTCATGCCCTGTTTGCGTGTGTGTCCTCCCGTAAAACTGAGATATGATTGTTGTCTATATGTTGATGTATCTATGTGTAACTATCTACCCTCTGTACAGCACTTTGGTTGACATGTGTCATGTTTAAATGTGCTCTATAAATAAATCTGATTGATTGATTGAATATAAGCTTCTGAAAACATACTATTCAAAATCCATCAAAACATTTGGAGCCCTCTGACTTGCACATATGGCTTGTAATTGGGTCTAATGTGACGCTTTATGTGAGGCATGACACAAAGCAGGAGGGAATAAAAGCTGACCTGCCTATCGTGAGCGTTGACGTGAGCGTTGACGTGAGCGTTGACGTGAGCAGAGGACTTCCACTCAGGACACGTCTCTCATGTGTGCAGTTTCTCCTCATTGATACTTTTGATACTTTCAATTAAAATGCATCGTCATCGTACAGCACGAGTACGATACCAGATAACCAGAGTACGTTAACAATATACAGTGTAACAGGGGATTAAATGGAATATATATAACAAAGCGACTGACTAAATGTGTTAATCTGATGTATGTACAGTATTATTATGCACAGTGATACAAGTATAAATACTCTATGGTAATAAGCCATACTGGCCAGCAGTATAACTACGTAATAAGAGTAGGTATGGGATATATACAGATATAGATATAGTATATGCAGTGTGTACAATGCACAGTATGGGTATGTATACAGGTATGTAAACAGGAATATATGAAGATATATTCATATGGATATAGATAAATATGGTATATACAGTGTCATTATACATGGCTATCATACAGTGGTAGACTATAGGTTGAGGTAGTTAATTAGCTCATTCTACCTTTCTCCCCATTTTCCTATTATAATAAATCTTGGGTTTTATTTTATATGTACTTGACCAAGACAAAAACACTCACACTGCTATGCAATGGAATCTTGAATCTGACTTAATCAGCTGCTTTCACGCTCAGTCTTCAAAACCATTCATCAAGTACAATACACTACAGATACAAGAGAGCCGGCCGTTGATTGTGAAGTGCAGGGTATCTAAAGGCGTTCTTCTGTCAACGCGCTGCCGTAACATTTGGCCGCCTACACTGCCGGTAGACTGTAAACGGGAAATAATCAAAAGGGGCACTTCACCAAAACACAATGCTGATTTATTTTGCACATAATCTCACGCACATTCAAAAACTCTAAACAGTTTTGCACATATTCATTTATTTTGACAGTTATTGAGATTAAATGAGTTTGGAATATGGCCACCAATGATGTTATCATGGGACGTTGAATCCTTGTGTTGTGTTAATTACAGCTCAGTGAAATTATAAGGTAGACGTCCCTATAAGACAAGGTATTGCTATTTTTGTCATCAACACCATTTCATGGATGGTTCTACCATAGTGTATTTACACCTGTATCACTGTACATAATAATACTGCACATTAGGGTTGGGTACCTTTCACCTTTCACCGGTACCTGTGAATCGATACCGGTACCCAACGGTACCTTTTTTCCGGCACTTTAGTCTCAACATTTTTTATCTACCTACCTCAGTAAAAAAGAAAAAATCCAAACTTAAAATAATTTATTATCATTATTATTTATTTAGAACAATTTGTTAATATATACTGTATATAATATTGCAGAGAGCGTTGTCTGCATCTAGATTTGTAAAGTGTAACAACACTTGCGACCGTTTTCGGCTTGCCTTTCCCCCGACTGCTTTGTTGTTGAATCAAGTCAAATCCTAGCGCGTGTTGTGCGTGTGAACGTTGACGTGACCGCGCGGCACGCTCATAGGTTTCATTTCGCGGTAAACGAAACGTTGACGTCATCGTACTATATAACGGATACTAATAATAATAATATATATATTTTTTTATTATCTTTTCCCCCCTTCTTTTTCCGTTTTTCTCCCCTCCCAATGTTAGTAGTTATGCCAATTCCCAATCCCCTTCCTGGTCGTTGCGCACTCTACCCCCTACCGTCGGTCTGGGAGGGTGGAGACTATCACATGCTTCCTCCGACACATGTGTACCCAGCCCACCACTTATTTTCACCTGGCAGCGCGGACTCTCACTGGGAGAGTGTAACGTGTGGAAGGTCACACTACCTCCCTCCAGATCCTTCCCTCGATGTGCAGGCGCCCCGACCGAACTGTAGGAGTCGCTGTTTACAACGACCCGGACCCACCCACCGGCTTCCCTCCCGCTGACTCTGCCAATCGAGCCAGTATGACGGCCGGCCAAGCCGGAGGCAACGCTGACAGCCGGATTCGATACCAGTGTCACTTGCGTTGGTGATGAGCGCTTAGTCCGCTGCGCCACCCAGCCGCCTAATAATTTTAGTTTTTATTATTATTATTATTATTATTATTTTTGTACCAAAATGTGACACCGGCGGATCTCACGTGAATCGGTACTCGGTTGTACCGACGTGATTCGGTCGGTACCCTTAATTCGGTTCAGTTCGGTACCCATCCCTACTGCACATACATCACATTTGCATATTTACTCAGTATCTTTGCTATATATTCCACTTAATCACTTGTTACATTGTATATTGTTACCTTGCACTCTGCAAAAGCAAAGGACTGTTTATATTTTCCTTTGGTTGCAGGTATTTTTATTTCACTGAGAAGGTGTGCTCTTTCTCAGCAACGCCCTGATTCACACACTCAGTCACTCACACACTCACAGTCACACCTGTGCAATACAACCACAGTCCTCTACTGTTTTGCCCGCTGATAAGCTGCACTGGAGCAGCTACTGTAGGGGTTAAGTGCCTTGCTCGAGGGCACTTCGGCAGTGGGAGTTGATGGAGGAGCAGACGACCATACGAAAATAAACTACAGTAAAATCCTGTGTTTTTTGTTTTGTACGCACCAAAAATACATAGTAATACCATTGTATTTCTCTGGTTAAACCAAAGGAATACTGTAACAATTCACCTTACATTTCTATAATATTCCACTATAGAAATACTATGGTGACTCACTACAGTATTGTTGAGGTAAATCTATAGTGTATATGAAAAAAACACAGGAATACTATAAATCACTACAGCATGTCTGTGGTAAATCTATAATATGTATGAAAGAAACCCGCAGGAATACTATAAATCACTACAGCATGTCTGTGGTAAATCTATAGTATGTATGAAAAAAAACCACAGGAATACTATAAATCACTAGAGTATTTCTATGGTAAATATATAGTATGTATGAAAGAAACCAACAGGAATACTATGAATCACTACAGAATTCCTGTGGTAAGTCTATAGTGTGTATGGAAAATACACAGGAATACCATGAATCACTACCGCATTTATGTGGTAAATCTATAATATGTATGAAAGAAACCAACAGGAATACTATGAATCACCACAGTATTCCTGTGGTAAGTCTATAGGTTTTACTATAGTTCATGTATCAAGTAACCAAAGTTACACTTGTGTTTCTCACCGGTGATGTTGAGCAGGCGAGGCAGGAAGCGGTTCCAGAAGGCACAGAACTGGCTCCGCAGGCCCTTGTGGATCTTCAGCGGCTCCGTGTTCAGACCCACGTGTTTCTGCTCGCTGACGGTGAACAGGGGCCAACGTTTCCTGCTCTCCACCAGCCCCTCGTGGTTCACGTTGGGGTTCCTGGAGGAAGAGAGAGGTGGGGACGGAGGTGGTGGAGACGGAGGAGATTAAAGCCAGGAGCGGTGTGTGTGCACTTCCTCATCCACACAGTACAGTCAAAGTGTTCCCACTGCACCTCCTATTGGTGGTGAGAATGCAAACCAGAAAGAAAAACCCTGAAGGTATGTAGTTCCTCTCAGGGGAGGTCCCCAGTGGGTAGTTCCTCTCAGGGGAGGTCCCCAGTGGGTAGTTCCTCTCAGGGGAGCTCCCCAGTAGGTAGTTCCTCTCAGGGGAGGTCCCCAGTGGGTAGTTCCTCTCAGGGGAGGTCCCCAGTGGGTAGTTCCTCTCAGGGGAGGTCCCCAGTGGGTAGTTCCTCTCAGGGGAGGTCCCCAGTGGGTAGTTCCTCTCAGGGGAGCTCCCCTGTGCATAGTTCCTCTCAGGGGAGCTCCCCAGTGGGTAGTTCCTCTCAGGGGAGCTCCCCAGTGCATAGTTCCTCTCAGGGGAGCTCCCCAGTGCATAGTTCCTCTCAGGGGAGCTCCCCAGTGGGTAGTTCCTCTCAGGGGAGCTCCCCAGTGGGTAGTTCCTCTCAGGGGAGCTCCCCAGTAGGTAGTTCCTCTCAGGGGAGCTCCCCAGTAGGTAGTTCCTCTCAGGGGAGCTCCCCAGTGGGTAGTTCCTCTCAGGGGAGGTCCCCAGTGGGTAGTTCCTCTCAGGGGAGGTCCCCAGTGGGTAGTTCCTCTCAGGGGAGCTCCCCAGTGGGTAGTTCCTCTCAGGGGAGCTCCCCAGTGGGTAGTTCCTCTCAGGGGAGGTCCCCAGTGGGTAGTTCCTCTCAGGGGAGGTCCCCAGTGGGTAGTTCCTCTCAGGGGAGGTCCCCAGTGGGTAGTTCCTCTCAGGGGAGGTCCCCAGTAGGTAGTTCCTCTCAGGGGAGGTCCCCAGTGGGTAGTTCCTCTCAGGGGAGGTCCCCAGTGCATAGTTCCTGTCAGGGGAGGTCCCCAGTGAGTAGTTCCTCTCAGGGGAGCTCCCCAGTGGGTAGTTCCTCTCAGGGGAGGTCCCCAGTGCATAGTTCCTGTCAGGGACTCCCCAGAGCTGTTTGGCCCGAAAGCCACTATACATGCAGCATAGTAACGCGCTTCGAACTAGCGTTCTTTTGATAGTCTATCAGTGTGGTAGTGGTTTTGATAGTCCTCAAGGAAAGATCCTACCTGGGTTCCATCCTAGAGGCTAATCTTTCCTGTGATAAAATGGCATCCAATGTAATAAAAAAAGTCAACCAACGAACTCGATTCTTGTACCGGATCTCCTCTCTGGTAAACAAGAATACCCTGAAGACTCTGGCAGGAGCACTCATTCAAGGGTACTACAACTATGCTTGCACCTCATGGTACCAAAGCACCTCAAAGGCACTAAAAAACAAATTACAAACATCTCAAAACAAACTAGTCAGACTACTGCTTGAACTGACCCTAGAACCCACCTCACCCCTGCCCACTTTGACAACCTAGGATGGCTTAGAGTAGACAACAGAGTACAGCAACTTGCAATGGGCCTGGTCTACAAGATACACTACACGACCAAGGTACCCATGTACATGTCAAAATACTTCCCAAAGGTCAGTGAATACCACGATCACAACACCAGAGGGAGCTCCACAAATCATGTTAAACCCAGATTCGGCTCAAACAAGGGACTAAACACGTTTCGCAATTATGCCACATCAATGTGGAATGACCTACCCAAAGCTGTAAAGGAATGTGAATCACTACCCACCTTCAAAAACACTCTCAAAAAACACCTACGGGAGACTGCAATTCGAAACTGGCCCCTACGAATGTCCTAACCCAGTTGTACAGTAAATTACCAAGTATGGCTTTGTCAGTATTCCAATGTACAGTGTACAGTGTGTGTCCCCCCCCCCCCCCCTACCCAACCCTAACCCTAACCCTAACCCTAACCCCAATCAGGCCACCTTTTAAGCGGCGGGTCTGGGGGTCCCCCACCCGGAAATGTTTTGTTACAAAGACTTAATTTCCTGCATTCTGGTGAATTTTAGTGCATGTGAATCACAAACTAATGAGCCGACAATTGCTTAGTACAATGTACTGTTTTATTTTGGATCCACTTTTTCTCCCATTTTTCTATATTTTCTCCCATCCCAATTTCGTATCATCCAATTCAACCCTCCCCTGTCACGAACGCTGTTTCTTGCCTCCCACAAGCCGGCTGCAATGTGGACTAAGTCATACATAGCACAAGTCCCCTCCGGTACTTGAGGTAACAGCAGTCGCATCTTTTCACGTGCGCAGCTCGATCTCTCAGTGGCGAGGAGTAACGCGTGGGAGGCTCACGCTGCCCCCGACACTTCCTGATTCTACTGCGCAGGCGCACCAACCGACCTGTAGGAGTCGCTGTCCACAACGCCCGATCCCCACCCATCAGTTTCCCACCCCCTAATACGGCCAATGTGTATTAGTACGGACGACCAGCTAAACTGAAAGCAAATGTGGAGCGCTGGGCTCGAACAGGCAAGCCCAGCGTCTCCAGATTTCGTGGCGAGCGCCTTGCCCACTACGCCACATAGCCGCCCTAGTACAATGTACTGTTATGAACCTCAAATAAAACTGTTGTGGCACTAGCAATGCTACACTCTCCACCTTCAAAAAGAAAAAAGCAAGAGCACAACATATTTTTCTATTTACTATTATAATACAGTTAACCACTCTCTCCACCTATTCAAACAGAGCAAGAGCACAATACCATATTCACTTTACTGATGCACTAAAATAGCCCTTTACAAAATAGCCCTTTACACAAACATTAAATAACAGACCTTTCATTACAATACTATAATAACAGTAGCCACTGCCAGAATAGTGACACATGTATCGCATGTGGTGAGCACACGCATGCATGCACAACGAAGACAGAAGATTGCGTTGTCTCAATCATTTTAACTATAAAATGAGCTCAAAGTATGAGCTCACTGACTGAAATTTCCAACAAAAAGCATCAATTGTCAAATAATATTGATCACATTAACTAGACTAGATGTTTTTGAGGAAATTAGAAAGGGAACAACAACTTAACCCTTGTGTCTGATCAGATTCTTATTTTTTTTTGATAACTTTGCAGTGATTATGTTTGTAGCCAATGTGGCAAAGGTGTGTAATCTTTGAATTATCTTGGAATTATTTTGACTTTCTCTTTCATACATTGTTTATTCAACTTCAGCCCCAATCATAACCACCACATATTGTTTTTTGTAATGTCAGATTTAACAGTTGTACAATTTCCCCCCCCAACCCCTCCCTACCCAACCCCCACCACACAACCCCACCCAACCTCCTCCAATGTACAGATTTCACATCAAATGTATATACTCCCTTTTCTGTACTCTTTTTGTATCACAAACAGTACTGTATTTGTAAATCTGGTATGTCATAAATGTATAGATGTAGCAGTACTGTCTATCTGTATGTCATGTATGTCATATATGTCCTGATGAATTGAAAATGGGGGACCCTGATGTAAACAAGACGAAAGTCTTTCTCTGGTCTGCATCCCCTTAACAATTGTGTGTATTGAGCTGTACTGTATTGTACCCATTCTGCAATCTGTTAATAAAGTTTTCAATCAATCAATCAATGAACAACTCCTTTCAGAAAAGTGGGTGTGCCATCTGCCATTCCATTCGCCGCCTCCGCTGTCAATCAGTTGTATCGCCTGGTCCCGCCTCCCCTCCACCAATCACAAGCGGCAGCACGGCTCCATTGTGTGTGTGAGAGAGAGAGTCAGATAGTTCTCCAACTCTGTCGCAGACAGTGAAATCCTGGTTGTTCCCCACCCACCTAGGTTATCTAACTATCGCGCCGCGCCGCCGCCACAACTAGAAACAATGGCCTGGCAAAAAAAAAAAAAAAAAAGTATAATAAAAAAATAGATATATATATTTTTTTTTAATATAATTTTTTTTTTTTTTTTATCTGTGCAGGCCAGGCCACCGGGAAAACTCCCGGTGCTCCCGATGGCCAGTCCGGGCCTGCCTCCAATGTATAGCCCCCCACCCACCCACCCAACCCCACCCCACCTACCCAACCTCCTCCAATGTACAGTTTCTACGTCAAATGTATATACACTCTTTTTTTGGACACTTTTTGTATCACAAACAGTACTGTATTTGCAAATCTGGTATGTCATAAATGTATAGATGTAGCAGTACTGTCTATCTGTATGTTGTGTATGTCATATGATGAATTGAAAATGGGGGACCCTGATGTAAACAAGACGAAAGTCTTTCTCTGGTCTGCATCCCCTTAAGCCCCTTATGTATTGAGCTGTACTGTACTGTACCCATTCTGCAATCTGTTAATAAACTTTTCAATCAATCAAATTCTTCCTCAGGCAGTATGACTGGTTGGCCCGGTATGTCAACATCTACTGTACATCTGCTTAACTTCTGTCCCACCCTGCCTGCCTCCCAGTCTCTCTAGCTTGGTTTAAGACCTGTGCGAAATCCACTTTGTGCTGTTGACAGTATGTTGGAACATGTGGGGTTTTCTCACATCCGTGTTCAGTTGTGAATAATGGCCAATGAATTGGATTAGCCACCACTGCTTATTCAAAACCCCATCTCCTCCTCAAAGACAAATTGAGGTTGCCCTCATTTTCAATTGTCGAGATTCATCAAGATAAATTATTAAAACAGATGAATATAAAAAGGTAAGAAAAAGATCAAAACAATTACACATAGATAGAAATCTGTTAAAACAATTACAGAATGTACCAGGGAGGTTTAAGATCATGGCCCTAAACTGACCCTAGGTCAGCAGAGAATCGATTTTTAGCTTATGCTGAATATCATTCCAGGTGGTGCACTACATACAACACGAGGTTGACTTTCCATGTTCAAACTGTGCTCGAGGGACCTTAAGCATTTGAGCAGGTTAGGTAGGGTTCAAATTCCAATCTAGCATCATTGCAATATCAGGTGGTAGCTTTCTGATAACAACTTTATAGATAAACAAATACCAGTGAGCATTATGCCTCTCTGCCAGAGAAGACAAACCAACCTTATCATAGAGGACACAATGGTGAGTGTCATAGCTGTCACCAGTAATAACTCTGAGGGCAGAATGATAGACCGTGTCCAGGGGTTTAAGAGTGGAAGCATTTCTATAAATGACATCCCCATAATCCAACACTGCTTCAACAATCTCTTTCTACTACACTATAGAAGAAGCCAATTTTCCGTCCCAATTCTCTGATCTATATGGTATTTAAATGTGAACTTCCGATCAATCCAGATACCAAGCTCCTGGAATCAATGGCTTGCAAAGCTTCATATTATAGTACATCACCAGTAGAAAAGGGCTGAACGGTAAACTGCGGCACCTGGCTTTAAGTGTAAACACAATCATCATTATTAATGACCCCTGCAGTCAGATGAGAAGTGTGTACAGTACATCTCGGATTACGACTCCATGCCCACGCAAATCCGAGGGCATAATTTACAAATCCAAGAGCACAGTTTCTTCGAGAGCACATATTATTTGCACTGTGCACATGGATCTTTTTTTTTCTCAGCCGGGGCTGAGGATCGGCAAAATGTTTGTTGAATGCCAAGCGAACCTCTCTCTGATAAAAAAAGAAACAGATCTAGATAATAAATACCTTGCAGCATTTCCATAGGAACAGGTGATTAGATCTAAATAATAATTTGATTTGGCTTTCTCACCAATGTTGGGAGGCTGTGGAGGGATTTACAATCAAAACTGGAGGCATCGACAGTACAAACAGGATATCTAGTGGTGAATGATAAAATTAGATATTCTGTTCAACGGGTGGGTGGGGTAGGCCATGAAAAGATGAAAAGATATATACTTGATCAAATTTGATACCAGTTGTCTCGCCCCATTCCCATCAGATTTGTCATATTTGGTCTCAAAATGAATCGAAATGGCTGACAAAGCCATGTCCTGCTGCAGTGCAGACATTTAGCAACCAGTGATGGAGGCTAAAAAGGCGCCCAGAGCTGGTTGACACAGAGGAAATGGGGCTTGATAGAACACAGCGTTTGCCCAAGCTTTCAATAGTCACTGTCAATGATTCCATGTCACACTGGAGTTCAGTTGAATGCCCAGACATCCCAGAATCATCCGTTCCTGCATGCACTACAACAACAGCGTTGATAAAAGAAAGGCAGTAGGTTACGGCACCTACTAACGGCAGGTGAATTAGTTTCTTTATTAGTTGTCATACAGAAATACAGAATACTTTTGCATGAAATGCTTCTTTCTGTTTTGCTCCTGAGAGTGTGCTAGATAAAATAAGATAGTATAAAATAGTATAATATAAGTATAAAATAGAAAGTCAAGTATGTAAACAAGTGTAAACAAAACAAAAATGTTCAATATACATATATATGTACAGTCTATACAATGCAGATACAGTACAGTGTAGAAATGGTGAGGTATAGCTTAGCTTGTGGTGCCACCTTGTGGTGGTGAGGTGCATTGAGGTGCATGAGATTGATGCCAATAAATATAAAGTGTGTTAGTGTCTAAAGTGGGTAAAGTGGGTGCTACAGTAGGGCTGGGCGATAAAACGATAACGATAACTATCGCGATAAATTATTTCCTCGAAATAAACATGAAACGTGGTCGCAAAGTTTCGATATATCGATTTTCCAAGCTTGGATATGAGCACGCACTAACAACCAATCGGTGAAGGAGATGGCTGAGAGCGAAGGAGACCCGCGCTGCACCTCTGGGTAGAGAGGTAGGACTCACTCAACAACAAGGCTTGCTAGGCTAATTAGCTTGCACGGCGATGTTTTATATATTTACGTGCCGAGTATGTGTGTGGCGTGAATTCTGAGGCCACGTTTATAGTAGTGTGGGTATACAGTGGACGTTGTTTCAATATATTGTGGCGGAAGAGAGTATTTTAGTGTTATATTTAGCACATTGTCATGGAATACACCGCTTAGAAGCAACAGGCTGGCTAGGTTAACTAGCTTGCACGGCGATGTTTTATATATTTACGTGCCGAGTATGTGTGTGGCGTGAATTCTGAGGCCACGTTTATAGTAGTGTGGGTATACAGTGGACGTCGTTGCAATGTATTGTGGCGGAAGAGAGTATTTTAGTGTCATATTTATTACATTGTCATGAGATATTCCGCTTGTCGGCTAACTGCTAACGTGCGCGGACTGATGACGACATCAACTCGACTCGAGACATTCGCAGCAGCATAAGAAGTTAATTAAACTTGACAGACATTATATCGACGATAATTATCGATATCGAATTATATGAAAATAATTTTATAATTTTATCGCGATAACGTTTTTGGTCATATCGCCCAGCCCTATGCTACAGTGTGTTGTTTATTTAAAGTGAGTGTGTGCGTGTGGATGTGTGTGTTGTGGGTGTATTTGATGGTCTGTTATTGTTCATTGTTCATTGAACATTCATTCTGGGCTCATCATCGTCGACTCCAGTGTCACTGTACTTAAGAACGTTTCAGAGAAAGCCGGCCCTGCGCCCTCCTCGTGTCGCGTGGACACCGGGGCCATCGGGGACTGAAAGCCCCGGCGGCTCTAGACAGGCTAGCCAGGGGACGGGAGCTCCCGTTTGCCAGTGGAGATCCTCAAGAAGACGCTCCATGGATTCCAGTTCAGTTTGTATCTCTGTGATCTCAGATGTCGATAGCTTGACAGCCAAATCAGTTAAAACAGGATACAAATACTTGATGAAAGAGGATAAAAACACTTGATAAGACACTTAAAAGCAGAGCGTCGAGTGTAGGCAGTAGACAGGAGATGCTGGCGGCGGCCATCTTGGCTTGATATAATGAGACACTTATGTCTGATAAGTAGATTCTGAGATACTGGGACATCTTATGTCTCAGATGGAGACTTTGGACAGGCGCCAGTAGCCTATGCAGGAAGCCTCCGAAACCCACTGGTGTACGGCCCTACGAAGACCTGGCTCCACACGCAGAGTGGGCTACACAGGTGAACAGCACCCCTCTCTCCCTTCCCCTCCTCTCTCTGGAGGTGAACTTGTCCTTAACTGCACACACATAGGCTACATGTGTTGCATATGTGTTAAAAAAGGACACAAGTTGTGTTAAAAAAGGATTCAGTGTCCTCTGATGACATCACGGGAGGAGATATTAAAACTCATTTACTCTCAATAACTGTCAGACTAAATTAATGTGTGCAAAACAGTTTAGAGCCTTGGGATCCGTGTGAGATGTGAAAAGTAAATCAGGGTTGTTTTTCGGTAAAGTGCCCCTTTAAGCTAAGGACGTGTTATTATTTATTTTTCAACACATTCTTACCCAGTGCGTGCAAAGTTAGCCCAGTATTTCATGATGCGTCGGCTGAGTTTCTCCTCCTCCGCAGTGTAGTTGAGTCTCTTCTCCAGCGGCAGGCCGAAGACAAACTCGATCTCGTAGCCGTGGATCACACCCATCCACTCGGGCCACGGCAGGTTAGACGCCCTGTGGTCGAACAGGTAGAGGTAGATCCCGCCTGGAGGAAGAGGAGGGGAGAGGAGAGGAGGAGAGGTGAGGAGGAGAGGAGGAGAGGTGAGGAGAGGTGAGGAGGAGAGGAGAGGAGGTGAGGAGGAGAGGAGGAGAGGTGAGGTGAGGAGAGGAGAGGAGGAGAGGTGAGGAGGAAAGGTGAGGAGAGGAGAGGAGGAGAGGTGAGGAGGAAAGGTGAGGAGAGGAGGGGAGAGGAGAGGTGAGGTGAGGAGAGGAGGTGAGGAGGAGAGGAGGAGAGGTGAGGAGGAGAGGTGAGGAGGAGAGGTGAGGAGGAGAGGAGGAGAGGTGAGGAGAGGTGAGGAGGAGAGGAGAGGAGGTGAGGAGGAGAGGAGGAGAGGTGAGGTGAGGAGAGGAGAGGAGGAGAGGTGAGGAGGAAAGGTGAGGAGAGGAGAGGAGGAGAGGTGAGGAGGAAAGGTGAGGAGAGGAGAGGAGAGGTGAGGTGAGGAGAGGAGGTGAGGAGGAGAGGTGAGGAGAGGTGAGGAGGAGAGGAGAGGAGGTGAGGAGGAGAGGAGGAGAGGTGAGGTGAGGAGAGGAGAGGAGGAGACGTGAGGAGGAAAGGTGAGGAGAGGAGAGGAGAGGAGGTGAGGAGGAGAGGTGAGGTGAGGAGAGGAGGTGAGGTGAGGAGAGGAGAGGAGAAGAGGTGAGGAGGAGAGGAGGAGAGGAGAGGAGAGGAGAGGTGAGGAGAGGTGAGGAGAGGAGAGGAGGTGAGGTGAGGTGAGGAGAGGAGAGGAGGTGAGGAGGAGAGGTGAGGTGAGGAGAGGAGAGAAGGGGTGAGGAGGAGAGGTGAGGAGAGGAGAGGTGAGGAGAGGTGAGGAGAGGAGAGGTGAGGAGAGGAGAGGAGGAGAGGTGAGGAGTGTAGGGGAGGTGAGAAGAGGAGAGGAGAGGAGGAGAGGCGATGAGAGGAGAGGAGAGGAGAGGAGGAGAGGAGAGGAGAGGTGAGGAGAGGTGAGGAGAGGTGAGGAGAGGAGGAGAGGTGAGAAGAGGAGAGGAGGAGAGGCGAGGAATGGAAGAGAAGTGAGGTGAGGAGAGGAGAGGAGGAGAGGTGAGGTGAGGAGGAGAGGAGGAGAGGAGAGGTGAGGAGAGGTGAGAAGAGAGAGGAGAGGAGAGGAGAGGAGAGGAGGAGAGGAGAGGAGAGGAGGAGAGGTGAGGAGGAGAGGAGAGGAGAGGAGGAGAGGTGAGGAGAGGTGAGGTGAGGAGAGGAGAGGTGAGGTGAGGAGTATAGGGGAGGTGAGAAGAGGAGAGGAGGAGAGGTGATTAGAGGAGAGGTGAGGAGATTTGATTTTTTTTATTTTATTACGGATCCCCATTAGCTGGTGCCATGGCAACCAGCTAGTCTTCCTGGGGTCCACACAAAAAACATACAAAAACAATTATTGCAAAACAGAATTATTAAAAGCCAGTACTCAACATACAATACACAATGAAACTAACAATTAAGATGGCTAAAATTACATGCAAGCAAAGAAACGGAAAACAAAAAAACAAAACAAAATACAAAATACAGTGTTAAATACAATTTAAGATTGTTTTTAAAATTGAATATTTTTAAGAATTGCTTTTAGAATGCTCATCAATGTTACTAAAACATCAATTTCACCATACCTTTAAAAAGAAAAGAAAAACACACAAAGTAATCAGAAGAAGTTTTGGATAACATGGCTGCACCTACACTCATGCATGACATATATTAATTTCCTTCCGGATTATGGCTCCTTTGAGTTTCTTTTTGAAACTGTCCTTGTTTTCCGTCCGTATAATATGTAATGGGATCCTATTCCAGTATGTTATGGCTCTCTATACATTGCAGTTTTCTTTAGAGCGTTGGTTCTAGGCAGAGGTAGGGTGAAGCGACTACTTGAAGCATGTCTGGTATTATGGTCATGTCTATCATTGGTGGATAAAAGCATAGAATACAATTGAGTGGGTTTACCCAAGGTACAAATGTTCTTTAAAAACCTAATCAAACTGCATGCTAGTCTCTCCTCCACCCTCATCCACGACAGTCTAGCATGCATTCCCTCCACACTGTTCCTTATAGAGCAGTGAAGAGTGAGTCGGGCAGCTCTATTTTGAGTGAGCTGGAGTTTACTAAGCTCTTGCTTTGACGCGCTAGACCAAATTGCTGGGCAGTAGTCAAGATGGGACAAGACTAAAGATTGTACTACCATTTTAATATGTTGTATTGTATGGAGAGGTGAGGAGAGGAGAGGAGGAGAGGTGAGGAGGAGAGGGGAGGTGAGGAGTGTAGGGGAGGTGAGAAGAGGAGAGGAGGAGAGGTGAGGAGAGGAGAGGTGAGGAGAGGTGAGAAGAGGAGAGGAGGAGAGGTGAGGAGAGGTGAGGTGAGGGGAGGTGAGAAGAGGAGAGGAGGAGAGGTGAGGAGAGGAGAGGTGAGGAGAGGTGAGGAGAGGAGAGGAGGAGAGGTGAGGAGAGGTGAGGAGAGGTGAGGAGAGGAGAGGAGGAGAGGAGAGGTGAGGAGAGGAGAGGTGAGGAGAGGAGGAGAGGTGAGGAGTGTAGGGGAGGTGAGAAGAGGAGAGGAGAGGAGGAGAGGCGATGAGAGGAGAGGAGAGGAGGAGAGGAGAGGAGGAGAGGTGAGGAGAGGTGAGGAGAGGAGAGGTGAGGAGAGGTGAGGAGAGGAGAGGAGAGGAGGAGAGGTGAGGAGAGGTGAGGAGAGGTGAGGAGAGGAGAGGAGAGGAGGAGAGGAGAGGTGAGGAGAGGAGAGGTGAGGAGAGGAGGAGAGGTGAGGAGTGTAGGGGAGGTGAGAAGAGGAGAGGAGAGGAGGAGAGGCGATGAGAGGAGAGGAGAGGAGGAGAGGTGAGGAGAGGTGAGGAGAGGAGAGGAGAGGAGGAGAGGAGAGGTGAGGAGAGGAGAGGTGAGGAGGAGAGGTGAGGAGTGTAGGGGAGGTGAGAAGAGGAGAGGAGAGGAGGAGGCAATGAGAGGAGAGGAGAGGAGGAGAGGTGAGGAGAGGAATGGAAGAGAGGTGAGGAGAGGAGAGGAGGAGAGGTGAGGAGAGGAGAGGAGAGGAGAAGAAGGCTAGAGATGAGGAGAGGAGAGGAGAGGAGAGGAGGAGAAGGTTAGAGATGCTGCATATTATCTAGCATAATAGTGTGTATAATAGTATCTATACTTGAAGGAACACGCCAACTTTTTGGGAAATTTGCTTATTTGCCATCTACCCTGGAGTTAGACAAGCAGATACATGACCTTTTCTTCTCTGTGCATGCATTAGGCTTAGGGAACAGCTGCACCGTTAGCCTAGCTTAGCATCATTCACTGGAAGTAGGTGTGCCAGTGTAGCCTAGTTCCCAACAGTCACGAAATACACTCCAAATACAACTCCAAAACTTTCCTGTAAACATGTTGTGACCTGTGTATTTTATTATTTTTTAAAGATTTATATTTTTAGCATTTTTACAGCTTTATTGGTCAGACATGGATGGAGAACGGGAGAAGATGTGGGGGGAGGACATGCGCAAATCAGTCTGGGAGCGGGAGATGAACCCGGGTCGGCCGCGTAGGTCTGTACACAGTAATGTGGTGCGCCGCTCGGGCGCCCCCCGTGACCTGTGTATTTACCACGTGGATAATTAGACCTTTTAGTTTTCTAAGATAATGGATCTGAATAAAGTCTGAACAATTTATTGCCGAACCACTGCTGCCTGGGCGCAGTGATTTCATCACCTCAAAAGCCCTGTTGCTTTTTGAAAAACGTTCCCAAAAAGTTGCCGTGTTCCTTTAAATCTATGTATCTATGTATCTATGTATCTACTGTATCTATGTATGTATGTATGTATCACTGTCTATCTGTCTCTTTTACCTTGTGGGTTTCCTCCGCTGTTCATCATACCAGAGTTCCCGCCCACATTGGCCCTGAGCGCGCTGTACTGGGCATAGGATCGGGCAAAGTGCGCCAGTGGGCAGATGACGTTGTGGTCGCCCACAATGTCGTCCAGGGCGTCGCGGTTCTTCACGCCGCTGTTCTCGTCCATCCAGTCCGTGTACTGGAGCACCACCGCCTCCAGGCCGATGTCGTTGGCGTGGGGCACGCTCATCTTCACACCTGGGATAAGAACCGCATTGTTATCTCTGAGGGCTTAATCCCATCATTATCTGCTACTGTAGGAGAAGCCAATATAAGATATAACAGTATTGTGTCATCTGTTTTTTATCTGAAGGGTCTCTCTGAATTTCTCTGATAAAATTGTGAGTTGTTGAATATTCTCTCTCTCTCCTGTCTCTCTCTCCTCTCTCACACACACACACACACACACACACACACGCGCACACACACACACACACACACACACACACACACACACACACACACACACACATTTCACAATTCATCCTTTAATTAGGGATGTTCGATATTGGCTTTTTTACCGATACTGATATACCGATAACTCTTAATTTCCGATACCGATATCAACCGATAACAACCGATACCGATATATGCAGGGTTTCCCCCGCCAAAAAACTTAATAATTTCAGGTAATTAACATTACATATCTCTTAATAAATAAATAAATATTTACAATAAATAAAATTATAATTTGTTCTTACTTGCTTGCCTGGGTAAATAAAGGTTAAATAAATGTAATTTCTTTTTAACTCTTTCAGTGCCACTCACGAGATTTCTCGTGTTTTTTTATAGGTGGTTGCTAGCCACTCACGAGATTTCTCGGATTTTTTATTTTTTTATTTTTTTTTGCGATCTGAAAAATTATTGCATCACCCGAGCCTACCCGAGTATAGCCGAGGGGCGCCGACGATCACTGTGGAAAAAAGCGCCCCCTGTCGTCTCCCAGATGACATAAGTGATTTTGGAATGGACTCAATGAAAATGAATGGGGAAAAAAATCCGGTACTCCACATTTTCCAGTTCACTGATCCAGCCAGGGTTACCACAGTTCATTCTGGAGCCTCAGATCCCCGCGGATCATGGAGTTCTACTGTATCGCGTTGGATCCATACACGTATCGATTTTTAGAATGGTGATCAGGAATTGGAATATACCAGTTGGATACCATCTGATGTCAGGTAAGGACTCTATGTTATCAGTGGTAGGATAATCAGAGTAAGTTTGATGAAGTTATAAGCTGTTTTGTGAAATGTCTTCTTTCGGTTTCACTGTAAAAGTCCATGAGGAAATCAACGAGGCGATTATCAGTGCGCGGCCGTAATGTGCGTGCGTGCACGTATAATATTGATCATCTAGCGTTTATTTGAAAACGATTCATAAAAAGGCTGACGAATATCAACGTTGTGGAATATTCCACTAAAAGACGATTTTCATAGAATGCTCCAGAATGAGCTGTTTTTTATATCAAAACAGGGGCTTTTCTAACTGCTCTGAAACGGCAACGACGCGATAAAAAAACAATCTGCCTTCACAGCACTGACTGGAAAATAGTCTTTGATAATGCGATGGGCAGATTAGACACATAGCCATAATTTAAAACATAGATTAGGCGATATTAACGTTAACATTGGCGCCGATGGTGGCATTCAAGCGGTAAAACGGAAAACCAGGCGTGGCGCTGAAAGTGTTAAACCGATACCGATATTTTCCGATATCACATTTTTATGCCAATATCGGTCAATAATATCGGTAGGCCGATAATATCGGACATCCCTACTCCTAATCTTGGCTAGTAAAAGTGATAGTTGGGGATTTATTGTTTCCTGTATTTGCCTTGCCTTGTTACTTTACAAGAGAGCAAAAACAAAACATGGGACTACAACAGGCAACATATTTTGTATTGATAACTTTTTCTTTCTCCAGTATCCCTTTATTTGGACTGCGAGGAACCGGTGTGTGTGACAGGCACTATTTATACTCCAACAGGGAAAAAAACGTTTATTTCTACATGCCTTCGTTCGTGCGCTATCCCATGCAAAAAATCGTCGCGTTTCAAAATAATCCAGTCTCGTTTTCTGGAACGCAAGATATGACGTGTGTTGTGCAGCATGCGCATTTCCGTGCGGGTTGCTCGCCTGAAACCTATGTTATTTCCAGGTCAAAGGTAAACACGACCATATATAGAATGTTTATATTCACAAAGCCACCAAGGGGGGGGGGGTCGTTTTCCGACGCTGGGATCATTACAAAGGCATGTTTTATGATGGGGTTCGGTAGAATAGATAGGTTAACCATCTGTAGTGTGATAGTAAAGGGTTTGTTGCGAGGGCTGCTTTTGAGCAGGTACCTCAGCCTGTTGGCTCCCCCCTGAGGACGCGTGGCGCGTTGACACGACCCTGAGGCGTACGTCTCTCGAGACGTTCACGTCTCACGGCTGGTGCTAATGAACAATTAGAGAATGCTGCCTCTTCCCGCACTATAAACACCTGACCAGCCCCAGCAGTCGATGCGAGTTCGTTCTGTAGGAACAGTAGGTTTGTTGCGCCTTAATTATTTCCTTTTGACATTTCTGTCTAACTTAGTTCTCGTTGATTGTTGTCATTTATTTGTCTGCTACCTAACCTCGTTGTTTTGATGCGCGTGTTCAAATGCTTGTAACCCTGACCTCGTTTTCTTCTCCCCTCCAGCGTGGGTAGATGTTTACGGGTCAACTAATATCGTGTCTCTTTTTCTCTCTTCCATCTAGTTTGGAAGACGGCGTCTCGGATACTCGTCGCGTTCATCCGCCCGTTAATTCCCTTGTTATTTTCTCCCCCCTGCCTCGCCAAGTCCCTCGTGTTATTTTCCCTCTCGGGAATCAGTTATTGTTTCGCCCCAGCATGGCCGAGGCCACATGTTCCACTACATCTTTTCAACACGGTAAGACTTTATTTACATATTAAGTACACACACATAGTCTGCTACATCACACATACTTCGGGTTTTAACACACACCTCATAACCCAGGTCCCGACCTGCTGACACTACATTTCCACCGTTCCTTGTAGATTTTTTTTGTATTGTTGAATTTGTCTCTGTTTGTAAAAATAAATACACGCTTGTTTTAGCGTTTAAACTGTTGGACTGTTTCAATCTCTTATTTGGGTCCCGTTCCTCTGTTCCCATAACAGTACGAACTCGCCAATGTCGGACCCTGAGATTGAAACAGATCCAGCTAGTGTAATAATAATAATAATAATAACTTTATTTGTATAGCACTTTTCATAAAGAGGTTGCAGTTCAAAGTGCTTCACAACAGTAAAAAATACAGGCATAAGCGGGCATAAAAAAGATAGACAGGTAGCAAGGTATGGTAAATCACGGTGTTTCACATTAGGATCTAGCATCCTAATATGCTCTCTATTCAGTAATACAATTAATCACAGTGTTTCACATTTGGATCTAGCAAATAATAAAACTAGTTTAAAATGATTCAGTTTAAAATAGTCATCGGTAAGAAGTAAAAAGTGCAATAACTGACACATGAATTTGATAGGCAGTGTATAAGAGTAGGCAGGGTAAGAATAGTGCAGGTAAATACAAGTTGTGTCAGGATATCCCTGATGTTTCCTCTTGCCACTAGGTGGTAGCAGATATCTATCAGTGGAATGCCTGAGCAAAGAGATAGGTTTTAAGCTGTCTTTTAAAGATGTCTAGCGAGTTGGCTTCCCTGATGTTTTGGGGTAGTTTGTTCCATAGTTTTGGGGCATAGTTGATAAAGGCTGCATTACCGATCCTCTTTTGACTGCTTCTGGGAGCCTCTAGTAGTCCAGCAGCTGATGATCGCAGTGTTCTTGCTGGTGTGTAATTTATTAGAGTGTTGGCGATGTAGCTAGGTCCCTGTCCATTTAGAGCTTTGTATGTAAGGAGAAGGACCTTAAAGTCAATTCTAAATGTTACAGGAAGCCAGTGTAAAGCAGCTAAGACTGGACTATTAACTAATGTGCTCTCTCCTTTTGGTTCTAGTTAGCAGTCAGGCTGCAGAGTTTTGGATTAGCTGAAGCCTCTCTGTGGTTTTCTTATGGAGACCTGTGAAAAGTGCATTACAGTAGTCTAACCGGCTAGATATGAATGCATGAATTAGCTTCTCAGCATCGTTCTGATTAATAAATGGTCGTACTTTTGCTATATTTCTGAGATGGAAGAACAATGTTTTCGTCACTTCGTAACCACCTCTGTTGAGGAATTAAGCGCCACAGTTACCGAACTGGTTACTCAGTTACACCGCACGTTTTCTTCTATCGACGGGAGGCTGGCAGGGCTGTATTCAGCAAGGTCTCCCTCGGGTGCTGGTCCCTCGGTAAGTGGCATCGAGGGCACCGCATCCGTAGCCCGTCATGATTCTCATGTTCCCCTACCTTCAGGGACGGTCCACACGCTGCGGCTCGCCTTCATAGCCTACAGCAGGGGGCTCGCTCGGTGTGAGTGCGAGTGAGTTGCGAGCCCCGCTTTGTCTAACATAGACTCCTTACCTTAGATCAGATGTTCTCCAAAAAGATTATTCCAATTCCTGATCGCCATTCCAAATATCGATAGCGTTTATTGGCTGCTGTAAATATATATTCCAGGCTGCTTTCCGTCTCGCAATCACTTCCCTCTTCATCAGACGGCTCGCCAGCATAGTGGAGCGAGTAGGCTCCCCCCCCACCCATCGACCTGTGTAATCGAATGGGCTGCAGTTACACAGGGATAGACGATAGGGGGCGGTATTTTCCCATCGGAGCTCATAGAGGGGCTGCTGTACCAACGGGAGACTTGGTTGATGAAATATGAATTCAGATCGCTAATAATAAAAAAAAAAATACAATTAGCGTCGTCGGCTCTCAACGGGGGGCATGAAATAATGACAAATAGCGTCGTCGGCACTGAAAGTGTTAATAGACTGTTTCCAGTCACGCTGGCGTGGGCACAGGAGTCGTTATCAATAGGCGCTAGGGGTGGGACGATACATCGATCCAGATCGATATATCGATCTATTATCAATGATCAAATAGGATCGATGCAACGTAAAAAGATCGATTCATATTGCGATACTCTTATTTTGAAAATCCCCTGGTGAGCAATGCATATCCGCCCGCTGCCACAACAGTAGCTCAGTAGCAGCGTGTGTTAACGTTAGACAGCATTGCTTCAGAGTCCGCCTATTTTGCAACCCGAAATAAGTGCCTGTTGTTTTTTCCCCCACAACGGGTCAAATGCATCTAACATGCTTTGCATCCTCGCCATTCCTTTATGCCCACGTCGCGTTAAATACCGAAATTAACGTTGCGTTAGCGTAAGCTAACTAAGCTAAGCTGATCAGAGCCATATAGAGAGAACAGCAGAGGTCCACTAGGGACTGGGAAGGAGGGGGGTTACTGCATTCTCGAGATAGCCCCACTACCAGGATCTGGCCGGTACTGCACCTTCGGCCTCCCAATATGCCTTTTCCAGCCAAAATACAGCTCTGACAGTGAATAGGATATTAACATCGAGAAAAAAAAAGAAAAACAAACCAAAAACAGTGAACAGGAGGTCTACAGTATTTGTATTAAAAACAATAGATTGTTTTTCATTTAAATGTCTGGAAGAGCTCAAAAATAAAAATGTCAAATGATATTTCCATTGCCTTTTTTTTGTTGATTTAAATGTTACTGATTATGTTAAATGGGCATATAATATCGTCTCATATCGATCCCAGGCACCTGAATCGAATTGTATCATATCGTGGCAGACTTTGTGATATCGGAAAATATCGTATCGTTTTCCAAAGAATCGATATCGTATCGAAACTGGTGATTCCCACCCCTAATAGGCGCAATGATTGACTCCGGGGCGGATGTGTGTGTCATTGACGCAGCGTTGGTTAGACAGCTGGGAATCTCCACCTTGCCGTTAAAGGCTCCCGTTCATGTGCGTGCTATCGATGGACGTAACATAGCTCCGTTGACCCATGGCACCCCCTCCATTTCGCTCACGGTGTCAGGTAACCACACAGAGAGTATTCGTTTTTTTGTTTGTTCCGCACCATCTACTCCCCTAATTTTGGGTCGCCCCTGGCTTGAACTTCACAACCCTCAAATTTGTTGGTCCACTGGGAGAATTCTCGGTTGGAGTGTGGCCTGCCACACCAACTGTTTACGCTCAACCTCGACTCCTCCCCATGGTCCAAAACCCGACCCGCGTCTCCGGATCTCCAGGGTGTTCCCCTGGAGTATCATGACCTTGCCACGGTGTTCAGCAAGGAGCGCGCCTTGTCTTTGCCCCCTCACCGTCCTTATGACATAGCCATCGAGCTCCTCCCCGGAGCTCCTCTTCCTTCTCATGGGTTGTATAACCTGTCTATGCCTGAGAAGGAGTCAATGCGGGAGTACATCCGTGAGTCAGTGGCGTCGGGGCTTATCCGTCCTTCTTCCTCCCCTGTGGCAGCAGGTATTTTTTTCGTGAAGAAGAAGGATGGAGGGCTCCGCCCTTGCATTGATTTTCGACCCTTAAACGCTATCACGGTGAGAAATAGTTACCCTTTACCTCTTATGAGCTCTACTTTTGAACCCCTCACCCATGCCACCGTTTTCACCAAGCTTGACCTCCGTAATGCTTATCACCTCGTCCGCGTTCGGGAGGGTGACGAGTGGAAGACTGCGTTTCGTACCGACCATTTGTTTGGACTCAAGCCGTGTTCACCGCTCTTAAGAGGTTGTTTGTCAGGGCACCCGTCCTAGCTCATCCTGATCCGACCCGTCCCTTCATTGTGGAGGTAGACGCGTCGGATACCGGGGTCGGAGCCGTCCTCTCCCAACGATCCTCAGAGGATGGTACACTTCACCCCCTGCGCTTACCTATCTCGTAGGTTCACCCCGGCAGAGCGAAACTACGATATTGGTAACCGAGAGCTGCTGGCGGTCCACGCCGCCCTAGAGGAGTGGAGACACTGGCTCGAGGGGGCCAGAGATCCATTTCTGGTGTGGTCTGACCACAAGAATCTCACGTATGTCAAGTCCACCCGGAGAGTTAACTGTTCTTAACTCGGTTCTGTTAACTGGCCCTGTTCTTCAGCCGTTTCAATCGCCCGGGGTCACGAAATACTAAGGCAGACGCGCTCTCCAGGTTATTTCCGGAGAGTCCTGCTGAGGGGAATTCCGATACTATCCTTCCCCCCTCCCAGGTGATAGGTATAGTGACTTGGGCGCTGGAGAACAGGGTCCGAACCAACACGCTCAACCAGACCCCGGTAATGGACTCCCTAACCGATTGTTTGTTCCTGACCTGGTGCGGTCGGAGGTTATTGAATGGGGTCACACCAGTCAGTTCTCTTGCCACCCCGGCATCGGAAGAACCCTATCCTTCCTGCGGCGGAGTTTCTGGTGGTCAACCATGGAGAGAGACATTAGCGAGTATGTGGAGGCCTGTCCGGTTTGCGCCCGCAGTAAGGCCGTTCATCGGCCCCCCGCCGGCCTCCTACGTCCGTTACCTGTGCTCACCTGTCCATGGTCCCACATAGCACTGGATTTTGTTACTGGACTCCCAGACTCCCTGGGTAAGACTGTTATTCTTTTTTTGAACAAGGTTTTTTTATTGAAGATTTGGTTTTTACAGGCGGTCCCACATGGGCCAAAAGAAAATAAAAATAAAATAAGGACCTCCCCCCCTCCCTCCCCCCACCCCTATACCAGACAAAATCATTCTAAAATACATTAAAGCATTTTATCAATCAATGTTTTTCTCCTTTTAGCTCTTAAATCACCAGACAGCAGTCACATATCTCTTGCATTCTGTAGATAGAGAAGAGGAATATTAAGAACATAATAGAAAACAAAAATAAAACAATAACAAGCTGAGAGACCTGGGCCCCGTTCCTCGTACCTGGATAACTGAGTTAGCCGGATAACTTTAACTGGATAACTGAGTTAGCCGGACTTTCCTGTTCCCCGTACGTGGATTTTCCAAATCACCATGACAACAGATCCAAAGGTTTGAGCCTGGTCGAAAGCAGAGTTTAAGTTCAAGTTAGCCTGAACCATCGCCACGCCCCCGCAAAAAAGTGACAGCCCGTTTCCTGAAATTATTCCCACAGTCTACGATCTGCATTATACCATTCTGAATTACGTTTTTGTGCTCCATTCTTCCAGAGGGGGCTTTTGAAATGTAAAATAGACCCAAAATGCTGATACTAAATTCACTTTGTCCTAAATAATGCACGTTATATATACCGTGGCGCTCGCTCGGTGCGATGTACACATTATGACGTGGTTATTTTAATTGTAACTGGGATTAAGATGTCTGATGAGATGCGCTGTTTGACGGATTTGAGAAATTGAATGAGCCGTTGACGTCACATTAATGAATGAGGATAAAGAAATAAATACTTCATTCAAAATAAAGAATATTCTAAACACGGGTCTCTCGTTCATTAATGTATAAACAATGAATTTATCCCATCTGGTCCAGTGGCGCAGCGGTAGTGCTCAAGCCTGCCAACCCAGCGACCGGTGTTCAAAACCCGGTGTTTCCAATATAATTTTTTTGAATATAATATTAATGATTATACGCCAAAGTAGCCTGGTTTTAAGTTAAAATATTATAAATCTACATGCATTGAGGATGTCATTCTTTATATAGCTCTCAACGTGCACCAAATTGAATTATTCCTATATTGCAAAAAGAAGGAAAAGACTAGGGTCTCGAACCCCGGTCGTCTGCGTGAAAGTCAAAAGAACAACCCGTTAGACCACATTGGAGATAAGTTAAAGATCGACTATACATCAATCAATGGGTAAGAGAGCCGTATCGTAATTCTGTATAACACTTTAACTAATTATTTTCGCTAGCAAGATCTCATTTGATTATTCAATCCAGCAGGCAAGTTTAAAGAAATATAATCTGATTGATTGAGGTAATGAGGGACTTAGAATTAGCCTATAGATAACGCATTTAACTTGTCGGCGAGGCGATTGAGCCGTATTGCAATCTGTCAATAAAGTCTTAAATCAATTAATCAATCAATGCCGTTAGAGAATCAGGATCTCTGCCATCGATACGTGCTGGCTTTTCACCTAAAGCGGCCGCGCGCACTTAGCCTGAGTCTCAAGTCTGAATCGAGTTAACGAGACTGAATCCACCTTCGAGGAACAGGAAAATCCCGGCTTCGAACATCGGGTTAACTGAATCTGGATAATGACATCTTGATCGACTTAGTTGAACCAGGTACGAGAAACAGGGCCCAGGAAGGCCAGTCAGATTGCCTCTGTCACATTATCCGCTTCCATACCCTCGAAGAAAATTAGGAAAGGATCCCAAATATTGTGGAATTTTTCGGTACAACCTCTGACAGTATACCTGATCTTCTCCAGTTTAATATGATACATGACCTCTCTCATCCAGTGGCCGTAGACAGGTGAACCTGGGTCCTTCCATTTGAACAGTATCAGCCTTCTGGCCAAAAGTGAACAGAAGGCCAGCATTCTAGATTCCCACCATCTAAAGTGGATGTCCTTTGGGGCCACTCCGAATAATGCAATATATGGTGATGGCTCCACTTCCTTTCCAAATATCTTAGAGAAGGTGTCAAAGATGGTCTGCCAATAGGTGTGCAACTTTGGGCACGTCCAGAACATGTGGAGCAGAGTGGCTGGAGCCTGTCTGCAGCGGTCGCATAGGGGGTCTATGTCGGGATATATTTTAGAGAGCCTGTCTTTAGACCAATGCAGTCGGTGTACAATTTTTTATTGGATAACCGCATGTTTAAGGCAAATGGAAGAGAAAATCCCCTGTATTATTTTGTCCCATGTGTCCTCTGCGATTGGTTCACCTAAGTCAGTCTCCCATCTGCCCCTGAGGAGATCTAAAGGTGTCGAGTTGCTTCTATTAAGTAGTTCATAAATTCTGCTTATAGCCTGTTTCTGGATCAGTTTACAGTTCAATATTGAGTCTAAAAGGGAGGCAGGAGGACACACTGGGTAGCAGTCCGAGTTCGAAGTTACGAAGCTCCGGAGTTGCAAGTATCTATAGAAGTGTGACCTAGGGATCTTGTATTTCTGTACTAGCTGTTCAAAGGAGGCAAAGTTGGCGTCTATATAGAGGTCAGACAGTGTACTCACTCCACTTCCAGCCCAACTGTCAGGTGGAGGACCTGGTGTGACAATAACAACCTGGCGCTCAATATAAAGAAAACAAGAGAGATCATAGTGGATTTTAGAAAATCAAGGCCTGACCACTAGGGTTGGGCACCGAAAACCGGTTCTAATAGGAACCGGTTCCTAACTTCCGGTTCTGGAACCGGAAGTAACATATTTGAATTTCGATTCTAAATTTCGTTTTTTTTTATTTTTTTTTTTACTTTTTTTTTATTTTTTTTACTTTGTTAATTAATACCCTAGTTACAGTACAGCAACCAAATTAAACTGTATCAAGTCAACTGAAAATGTGAATAGTATGATTTTCTTTTTGAAAAAAATAAATAAATAATAATCTCCTTCGAAATAAGCTGTGACCTGTTTTGACCTGCACCTCAAAGAATCGGAATCGAGAATCGTTTAGAACAGGAATCGATATGGAGAATCGGAATCGGAACCGGAATCGTTCAAATCCAAACGATGCCCAACCCTACTGACCACTCCCCTCTGCTCATCAACAACGAGGCAGTGGAGAGGGTCACCGAGTTCAAGTCCCTGGGTCTCAGTGTGAGTGAGACCCTGTCCTGGAGCACCAACACCGCCTCAGTGATCGGGAAAGCCCAGCAACGCCTATACTATCTAAGGAAGCTGAAGCAGGCTGGCCTGCCACGAAATCTCCTTGTCAACTTTTACCATTGTGCGGTTGAGAGTGTGTCTGTGTGGTTCTCCAGCTGCACAAAGGCAGAGCAAGAGGCTCTACAGAGGGTGGTGAAGGCGGCAGGCAGGATCGTCGGGACTCCTCTACCAAACATCACCTCCGTCTTCACCTCCCGCTGCCTCCACCGCTCCAAATGTATCATCAAGGACCAGTCTCACCCAGCACATCACCTCTTTCAGCTCTTTCCCTCAGGGAGGAGATACCGGTCCGTAAATGCTAAGAGCTCATAATTTATGAACAGCTTTTACCCCCAAGCAGTCAGACTGTTAAATGCTCATTGACTGTCCCCTCACGTGCACCATGCACTTATCTGGACCTGAAATCACTGATTACCACCCATCATGCACTTTATTATTTAAAATATTCTGTTATGTACATATGTATTATGTGTTCATGTATGTATATATTGTATATTGTACTACGGTCTGTGGGAGCTCCCCTGAAATTTCGTTATACTGTGCAATGACAATTAAAAGTCTATTCTAACTGTCAAAGGCCCTATCCATCGTTGATGGGACAAACATGTGATTTCTTGTGATCGGAGCAGCCAGTGATAGTTCCCTGAGGGAGAAGGTTCTTCTAAATTGGTTCCACACTTTTATCGAATGGATGACAACTGGGTTCGAGGTAAAGCTAGATATGGGCTGTGTGAACGGGAGCTTAGCACATAACAAGGCAGATAGGGAGGTGGATTTAACCGACGCTCTCTCCAGCACTGTCCACCAGGGGGCTGTGTCCTCGCCCTTTACCCAGTATAGTAACGATCTTATGTTTGCTGCCCAGTAGTAGTAAATAAAGTTTGGAAGCGCCATCCCACCCATTACGCGGGGTCTCTGCAGCATAGATTTTTTGATCCGGGGCGGTTTTTTGTTCCAGATAAAGGAAGATATCTGGTTGTTTATCTTGGAGAAGAATGTTTTAGTCAGAAAGACTGGAAGACTCTGAAACACATATAGAAATTTCGGCAATACATTCATCTTTATTGTGTTGATTCTCCCACCCAGGGATAGCGACAGGGGGTCCCAACGTTCAATATCTCTCGCCAGATTAGACAGTAAAGGTTGATAGTTAGCCATATATAGGTCCTTATGTTCATGCGTGATCCATATCCCGAGGTACTTGAACTTTTTAGGGCTAATTTTAAACGGGAATGTGCTCAGAGGTACCCGATCCGCCGAGGTGCAGACGGGCATCAGTTCACTTTTTTGAATGTTGATTTTGTATCCGGATATTTTGCCGAAGTCCGCAAGTAGGGTCATCAACCGAGGAAGACTCGTTTGGGGTTGTGATATGTACAACAACATGTCGTCCGCGTAGAGCGAGACTTTATGCTCCGAGCCCGCACGCATGATCCCTTTGATATCGGTGTCGTGCCTCAGAGCTAGCGCAAGGGGCTCCATTGCGATCGCGAAAAGGAGTGGAGATAAAGGATATCCCTGTCTCGTACCCCTATGGAGTTCAAAGTAGGTGGATAGATTGTTGTTGGTGCGAACGGCAGCCATCGGAGACGTATATAGAATTTTAATCCAAGCTATGAGCTTGGGGCCAAACCCAAACCTCTCCAGAGCGTGAAAAAGATAGTTCCACTCCACCCGATCAACCGCTTTTTCCGCATCAAGGGAGAGGACCACCTCAGGCGTTCCGGGTGGAGAGGGGCTAGGGTAAGACTGTTATTCTAACCATTGTGGACCGTTTTTCCAAGGCAGTTCACTTCATCACCGTCCTCCGCTGAGACCGCGGAGCTCCTTGTGGACCATGTGGTGCGCCTACACGGTATACCCCAAGACATTGTGTCCGACTGGGGTCCGCAGTTTTCCTCCCGGGTGTGGCAAGCTTTCTGTCGAGGGATGGGGGCCACCGTCAGTTTATCCTCAGGTTACCATCCTCAGACGAATGGACAAGCCGAGCGGGCTAACCAGAGTCTGGAGACTGCTCTTCGCTGCGTCACCGCGAACAATCCAGCGTCCTGGAGCAAGTATCTTTCCTGCGTGGAGTACTACCTCAACTCCATGACCAGTGCTTGTTGGGCTACCAGCCTCCTATGTTTTCCTCCCAGGAGTTGGAGATTGCCGTGCCGTCCCCTCACGCCCATCTCCAGCATTGTCTCCGGGTGTGGGAGACTGCCCGCAGTGCTCTGGTCAAGGCTACGGAGCAGGCCCAGCGGAGCGCTAACCGCTTACGCATCCCAGCTCCCGTTTACCACCCGGGCCAGCGCGTCTGGTTGTTGGCGAAGGACCTGCCGCTTCAAGTCCCGTGCCGGAAGCTGGCGCCTCGTTACGTGGGACCGTTCGAAGTGGATCGGATCATCAACCCCTCCGCGGTACGTCTTCTGTTACCCCCCTCTCTCAAGGTCCATCCCGCGTTTCACGTCTCCCTACTCAAGCCCGTGTCGGAGAGCGGCTTGTCTGCCCCGGTTGCTGCGCCCCCGCCTCCGCGGGTCCTACAGGATGGTGACCCGGTCTGGACGGTGAGGAAGCTGATGGTCGTCCGCCGTCGGGGTTTCCAGTACCTCGTGGACTGGGAGGGGTACAGTCCGGAGGATCGCAGTTGGGTCCCCTCCTCGTACCTGGCCGATCCGGCTCTCCTGGAGGAGTTCTATCGGCAGAATCCTGAGGCCTTGGGAAGGTCGCCCGGTGTCTCCCGTCAGAGGGGGGGGTACTGTTGTGAGGGCTGCTTTTGAGCAGGTACCTCAGCCTGTTGGCTCCCCCCTGAGGACGCGTGGCGCGTTGACACGACCCCGAGGCGTACGTCTCTCGAGATGTTCACGTCTCACGGCTGGTGCTAATGAACAATTAGAGAATTCTGCCTCTCCCCGGACTATAAACACCTGACCAGCCCCAGCAGTCGATGCAAGTTCGTTCTGTAGGAACAGTAGGTTTGTTGCGCCTGAATTATTTCCTTTTGACATCTCTGTCTAACTTAGTTCTCGTTGATTGTTGTCATTTATATGTCCGCTACCTAACCTCGTTGTTTTGATGCGCGTGTTCAAATGCTTGTAACCCTGACCTCGTTTTCTTCTCCCCCTCCAGCGTGGGTAGATGTTTACTAGTTTGGAAGACGCCGTCTCGGATACTCGTCGCGTTCATCCGCCCGTTAATTCCCTTGTTATTTTCTCCCCCCTGCCTCGCCAAGTCCCTCGTGTTATTTTCCCTCTCGGGAATCAGTTATTGTTTCGCCCCAGCATGGCCGAGGCCACATGTTCCACTACATCTTTTCAACACGGTAAGACTTTATTTACATATTAAGTACACACACATAGTCTGCTACATCACACATACTTCGGGTTTTAACACACACCTCATAACCCAGGTCCCGACCTGCTGACACTACATTTCCACCGTTCATTGTTTGTATGCCTTGTAGATTTTTTTCGTATTGTTGAATTTGTCTCTGTTTGTAAAAATAAATACACGCTTGTTTTAGCGTTTAAACTGTTGGACTGTTTCACTCTCTTATTTGGGTCCCGTTCCTCTGTTCCCATAACAGGGTTAACCTTCTGTAGTGTGGTAGTGAAAGGGTTAAGTACTGATCCAATCCATGGCTTTCACTGAACAGTATAGATTTCATACTATACTTTATTGATCCACTTGGGGGAATATATACTAATATAAAGGAGCATCATATCTCATCTTAGATTACTTTGGAGTTCATTGGACAACATTGAGAGATGCTCCATTTCTCTCCATTCGAGAGATACACCTGGTTTTTGGTGTCAGATTTGAGTATTGTGGAAATTCTCCAATAGCCAAGTATCAGCCAGTTGTCTGATAAGATACTTTGTTAGCCAAGTATCAGCCAGTTGTCTGATGCCAGTATCAGTATGGGTACGTCCCTGCAAGGAATTATTTACTTTTGCCAAATCGTGACTAAACCTCCACAATATATAAATTGCATGCCATTCTATCCATTCCAATTTAAATTCGTGGTTGGTCAGTACCTTCCAGGAAATCCTCTCTGGAGACGAGGCTGTCATTGTCCTTGCTGAAGCCTGGCGCACCATACAGCAGGAAGTAGGAGCCCTCATCCTGGTTCACCCCCAGGAGGATCTGGGTGTCCTTGATGTTGCCCGAGCTCAACATGGCCTCCGGGGTGTCAGGTAGGACCACTCCGTCCACCACAGGAACGAAGGAGAAACGGAAGAGGGCCGACCACGGCAAGACCTGGGGAGAAATTGATGATATACGTGGGGAATTCTGTATTTGTGAACACACACCACCCTCTCCCTCACTGTCACTAATGTGTACTGTACCTCCTAGCACTGTGTTGTACCTCCTAGCACTGTGTTATACCTCCTAGCACTGTGTTCTATCTCCTAGCACTGTGTTATACCTCCTAGCACTGTGGTATACCTCCTAACACTCTTATACCTCCTAGCACTGTGTTATACCTCTTAACGCTGTTATATCTCCTAGCACTGTGTAAATTGACTGTATTTAAATGGACCAACCATGACAAGACCTGGCAAATGGATGATATATGTGGGGAATACATGGGGAATTCAGTATTTGTGAACATGCACCACTCTCTCCTAAAGCTAGAAATCAGAGAGAGAACCATCCGTGATGTCACTGGGATGTAAAATCTAGGGCTGTTCCATAGACGATGAGCGGCGCTCTGACTTGTTATAAATGTTTGTGTGAGCTCTTACTGTACACCCCAAATGAGCTCCCAATTCTGGCTCAGACCTTCTGGCAATGCTTGGTGTAAGAGCTCACGTAAACATTTCATGGCCTCATAAAGTTAGAGCCCCATTGTTTATGGAGCAGCCCCAGCTTTGACATCCTAGTTACATCACAGATTGGAGGGTTCTCTCTCTGATTTCTAGCTTCAGGGGAGAGTGGTTCAGTCAATTCAGTACCGATTGAACTGTCTTTGTGGCACAGGAAGAACATTATGTTTCAGATTCAGATTCAGATTCAGAGTTTTTATTTGCCACATGGAATCATACAATCAGAGTTTCTTCATTACACAATCACAAATAACATTCCATGGACAAAAGGAGCAGGAAGAAGAATAAATCTTATAGTTACCTGCACCTTATTCCTAAACTAAAAAAGTATTTTCTTAATGGTCGGCGTACAACCTAATTTATGCAAATAATAATTTATACCATTATACAGAAACTCACAATCCACATTTAAACAAAGAAAAAATTAAATAATAATAATAATAATAAAGAATAAAAGAAAGAGAGAAAAAAAAGAAAAGAAAAAGAAAAGAAAAGATCTCACTATTCATATCACATTTGAATTTCATACTGACTAAATATTTCTTTTTTATAATTTTTTTTGAATTGATAAACACTATTACTTCCCTTAAGCTCGCTATGGAGAGAATTCCACAACTTTACACCAATAACTGACGGACACATCTGTTTAAGTGTGGTACGTGCAAACTGATGTTTAAAATTGTATTTTCTCCTACTAAACTCACTTTCTAAATGAAAAAGATGTTGTAGTTTTTCTGGCAGTGTATTATTTCTTGCCCTAAACATAATTAACATTGTTTGAAACTTAACCATGTCTTCAAGTTTAATTATTCTAGATTTAATAAATAATGTATTTGTGTGTTCTCGATAACTTACTTTATGTGTGATTCTTATGGCCCTCTTCTGTAGTATATATAATGGTTTTATATTGGTCCTATAAGTATTCCCCCATACTTCAACACAATAACTGATATAAGGTGAGATGAGTGAACAGTAGAGTGTTCTCATTGCCTCATACTCTAACACATCCTTTACTTTATTCATAACAAAAATACTCGTGGACATCTTTTTTTTAACGTGTGCTATGTGCGATTTCCATGTTAATTTATCATCCATAATCACACCAAGAAAACGAAATTCATTAACTCTCTCTATATCAACTCCATCTATTGTCAGTACTATATTTTCATCTAGTTTTCGATTGCCAAAAATCATAAATTTTGTTTTTTTCAGATTCAGTGATAGCTTATTTACATCAAACCATTTCTTTAGCTTTGTCATTTCATACACAATATATTCTGCTAGTTCCTTTAAATTATTTCCAGAGCAAAAAAAATTGGTATCATCAGCAAACAAGACAAACTGTAATAGTTTTGAAACATCACAAATATCATTAATATATAAAAGAAAGAGTTTGGGCCCCAAAACCGAACCTTGCGGTACCCCACATTCAATTTTCATGAGCTCAGATTTGACATCTGCCAACTGCACATATTGTTGCCTATTGTGGAGATAACTACTCAACCATTCTAGAACCATTCCTCTCACACCATATGTGCGTAATTTAGAAATTAGAATATTATGATCTAAGGTATCAAATGCCTTTTTTAAATCAATAAACACCCCTATTGTTAATTTCCTTTTATCTGTTGCTGTTGTTATTTCTTCAATAATATTCATTAAGGCAGTCGCTGTTGATCTGTTTTGCCTAAAGCCATACTGGCTTTCGCTCAGCAGTTTGTTCTTTTCCACAAAACCATCTAACTTATGCGAAAACAGTTTTTCAAGCACTTTCGAGAACTGTGATAGCAATGACACTGGTCTATAGTTAGTGAAGCTGTGCTTATCTCCTACTTTGTAAAGTGGGATCACTTTTGCTACCTTCATCCTGTCTGGAAAAATACCTGTCTGAAAAGAAAGATTACAAATATAACAGAGAGGTTTGATCATACAATCAATTGTCTTCTTCACTATAATCATATCTATCCCATCACTGTCAATGGATGTCTTATTCTTTGACTTTGATACAATGGACATGATTTCTGCTTCACTGACATTTCCCAAAAACATAGACTGCAGTACTTTACTATCTCCTCTCCATCCTTCCTGTAATGGTTCATCATGTTTTTGAATGGCATCTGCCAGATTTGGCCCCACATTTACAAAAAAAATAAATGTGAATTCTTAGCCCTTAGATCTTCATCTAGCCCAGGGACTACAACTGAAAACTAGCAACCCTGCTAATGTACCCTGCTAATACCCTGAAGACTCTAGCAGGAGCACTCATTCAAGGGTACTACGACTATGCTTGCACCTCATGGTACCAAAGCACCTCAAAGGCGCTAAAAACAAAATTACAAACATCTCAAAACAAACTGGTCAGACTACTGCTTGACCTTACTCCTAGAACCCACCTCACCCCTGCCCACTTTGACAACCTAGGATGGCTTAGAGTAGACAACAGAGTACAGCAACTTGCAATGGGCCTGGTCTACAAGATACACTACACGACCAAGGTACCCATGTACATGACAAAATACTTCCCAAAGGTCAGTGAATACCACGATCACAACACCAGAGGGAGCTCCACAAATCATGTTAAACCCAGATTCGGCTCAAACAAGGGACTAAACACGTTTCGCAATTATGCCACATCAATGTGGAACGCCCTACCCAAAGCTGTAAAGGAATGTGAATCACTACCCACTTTCAAAAACACTCTCAAAAAACACCTAAGGGAGACTGCAACTCGAAACTGGCCCCTGTAAATGTCCGAACACAACCCCCTCCAATGTACAGTAAATTACCAAGTATGGTCTTGTCAATAATCCAATGTACAGTGTTTGTTTGTACAGGTGTACAGTGTCCCCCACCCACCCCTCCTACCCAACCCCACCCCCCCACTCCTACCCAACCCCCCCCCCCCCCACCCACCCATCCACCTCCAATGTACAGTCCCCCCCCACCCCCACCTACCCAATCCAATGTACAGTTTCTACGTCTAATGTATATACTCTTTTCTTTCTGGACTCTTTTTGTATCACAAACAGTACTGTAATTGCAAATCTGGTATGTCATAAATGTATAGATGTAGCAGTACTGTCTATCGGTATGTCATGTATGTCTCATATGTTACGATGAATTGAAAATGGGGGACCCTGATGTAAACAAGACGAAAGTCTTTCTCCGGTCTGCATCCCCTTAACAATTGTATGTATTGAGCTGTACTGTACTGTACCCATTCTGCAATCTGTTAATAAAGTTTTCAATCAATCAATCAATCAATCAATCAATGTTGGCATATTTACAGTTTTTAATTTGTATTAATTTATAAATGTATAACTGTTGATTGATATGCACTGTCCCTGATCAAATAAACTGAGTAAACTAAACTAAACTTAAAATGGGTGGCATTCCCCTTTAAATGAAGGCAACACCACAAAACAACCAGACATGTAATGTGGTGGAGCCTCAGGTGAACATACTGCATGTGGATTTGAGGATTCCCTACGGTGTCACACACCTGCCACTCTTGGTCGATCAGCTCCTGAGGCTGTTTGTTGCGGAGACAGTCCACCATCTCGGTGTCGTTCCCCCCGGTGCAGCCCACCAGCTTGGCCAGCAGGGTGGCTCGTCTGCGGGCCTCGGTGGGGCTGACGGAGGCCCAGGGGCCGTTGGGGACCCCGCTCTGTAAGATGGCCCTGGTGAAGGTCGGCCGGCTGTCCGGGGAGAAAAGGTGGAAGCCCACCGAGGCGGCGCCGGCGCTCTCGCCGAAGATCGTCACCTGTGGAGGAAGGGGGTGGAGGAAGACGACGCGTTTTATCATCTATTTATTCTGTTGGGTCGGATCACTCGGAGAGAAAATACAGCAAGGCATATCCATTAGAAGGGGCGTGTAAATAATGCCATTGAAATCCCCACGTCGAACCTTCGGATTCAGGTTCTGGGTGCTTATTACTTCCCGGGTGCTCCTGACTGATGTGTGGAACTGCATGGCTTGTAGCAGAGTAGCAGAGTAATGTTAATGAAAATATACAACATATTGGTCTGTTAATAATAATAATAAATAAAAGTCTCAAATAGACGCCTGTCCCAGATAAATGTTTTTACGTGTTTTGACAAATAAAGGCAGGTCTCAATTAGAAGCTCGGTCTACAGTCATTGTTTATCTGGTTGCCATTGACACTGCAGTTTTTTTATTTGATTTTTTTTTTAAATGGTACTTTTAATGTACATGTTATGTGGCTTCACCTTCTGAGCCACCACTATGTCACCAACATCTTTATTTAATCACATTTTCACCATTTAGCAGGTTACCATCAATCTTGGTATCCAAGCTGATTGAATCACTGCATTCATGGAAAGAGCAGGAGCTGAGTCTTACCAGCCATCTTCTCCTGAGCACCACTGGGGATCTGGTGCAGTGAAGGGTTAATAATCCATAGGATTAGTAGATGAATTCCCAGTTCTGTATTTGTTTGATTTTTGATGTGTACATGCTGGTCATACAAGTAATATTCACAAACCAATACAATTTGATATTTCCCATATTTGCTAAGATTGATTTTTGTGCAAAAGAAATTAAGAGGCCTGTCCCATATTATAGACGCCTGTCCCAAATTAGGGCGGGGGGGGCGCAGTGATTGAAGCAAATAAAAGCCTGGGCTATTAATTTAACTTGTATGGTACCTATGCCTAGCGACCGTCAAACTATTTCCAAGTGTCACAGTATTTTACACCCCTTTTCATCATCATCAACTACAGTATGAATGGCGTTCAGTAAGGTATACACACCGTATGCAGACATGGACACAACATTTGTTAAAGAAAGGGGTATCATCTCTGGAATGTCTGTTGTCTAATGTCTTATGTCTTTTGTGTTTGTGGTGTTTTTGTTTTTATTTGGTATATTTGTATTTGTATTTATTAGTTAAGTTTAGATCTATATTTCTTATTGTTATTATTATTATTATTATTATTATTATTATTATTATTATTATTATTATTATTATTATTATTATTATTATTATTATTATTATTATTATTATTATTATTATTATTATTATTATTATTATTATTATTGTTGCTACTGTTGATGTTGATGTTGAGTTGTTGAAAATTGATAAAAAAAATGTAATAAAAAAAAACTCTGGTAATGGCGAGAAGTCAAAATTAGACTGGTACGATCCTTTTAAAAAGGGATGGGATGTAAACATTGCGAGAGCAAAGAAATCGGCAAAAATGGACGTTTACAAAAGTTTACGAGATAGAAAATGTATTCACAGTGTGTAGACTACAGAACAACAAATAGAAAACTGTCTATTTGGGTGGCAAATGTGAATATAAACAGAAGCATTGGATACCTTTAACTCATTCGGGGCCATTCACGTAATATTACGTGTTTGCCCGACAACCGTTGGGTGCCAACCACGTAATATTAAGTTTTTGGTTCGTTTTTCTTTTTTCTCCGATTTTAATATCCTATTCAATGCCAGGGACCTGTATGTTGCCGTTAGAAGGCCTACTGCGAAGCCGAGGGTGCAGTACCGGCCAGATTCTCCCAGGTGGCGGTATGGAACTGCAGTAAACCCTGTTCCAGACCCTGTGTTACACTGAAAGGTTTCCAGGCGCAGATTTTCAGTAGACGGCAAGGCCAAAGGTTCAATCGGTCGCATCCATAATCCAGATCAAAGGTAAGTATCATCTGACGTAAATTCTGGCTTGATTGTGCAAGGTTTTCATACCGATCCAGCTGATCAGCGTTTTTAGCGTTCAATACTAATGCCGTTACTGGTAATCAATAATCAGAAACGACCCCCGCCCCCCCCCCCCCCCTTTCATGCATTCATGATGAAACATAATAGCTACTGTATAGATTTTATTCGGGAATACTAGCGTGTACAGGCAAGAAACGCCAACACAAATAGTAGAATTGGCCTATATGGCTATTACGCAGCCTTTCAGGAATTACCCCATACCGCTGTAAAACCATACTTATATTCACCACGGTATAACACGGGAACGTATGGATGGAAAAATTATCTCTTTTTTGCATCTTGAAGAAGAAACACAGTGTCAAAATTACTATAATATTGTATCCATGGCTATAATATAGAATATAGATTTAGCTCTACAAACAAGGTCGTATCTTTTAACGCTTGGCCCAGCTACAGCGGTCCGCGTCTAATGGCTGGCACTGATTGAGTTAAAGGCCCCATGAAATAGAATAGATGTTTATGTTCTTTTATCACATGTCTTGCACTGATCACTTATAACTTATCTGTCCCAACAATTACGAAAAAGCTGTTTTGTGGGTCTTAACCTCTTAAGCCCGATCGGCCCGGATTTAGTCACAAATAGATCAATACAGTCCGTATTAAGTGATGTTGTGTTTCTTTTTCAAATGTAGCCAAGAGTAAAGACCCTAACCCTATCAAAACAGCAGTCAACGTGTATATTTTACAAGTGTAAGTTTGTTTAGCAATGATTTTAAGTGTTTATTAGTGAAATATGAGCTTGTATTTTCTGAAAATATGGCTCAGTCTTAACACATGCGGGGCCATTGGGCTGAGTCTAATTAATGTCAAGAGGACCGGGGAATGTAAACAAACATGGGGCTGTTTGTACAGCTAAATCTATACTTTATAGTATTGCTATCTGTCCATTCTCATTGTCAATTGAGTCCATAAACCGTCCCTTCAAAATGGCTTAAAGAAAAAAAAAAATCATCAATAGGTTCTCATTTTATAGCACCGTGAATATAAGCGTTATACGGGATTTGGGACTAGTATATTTTCTGGAAGGCTAGATATAGGGCTAATAGCTGCTAACGTTATATCCAATGGCATTTCCGTTTTACAGATGCTACAGAAATAACTCAAACTGCATATGATCGGGACGATCCCAAAGCATGTATGCATGAAAGGGGGGGGGGGGGGGCCGGGGGACGTCGTTTATTATGATTGATTACCAATAACCGTGTTCATCTAACTAGCCACATAGGCCGATCGCCTGGATGGCTATCAAAACAATGCCCGATCGGGCTGAAATTTACGTGAAAAAGATCTTACCGTGGTCCGGGCTGATCCCCCCGAGCATTTCCCCGTTATCGATCGCCATCTGGTAGATCGATAAATCCCCTTATTGCATGGTGAAATCTGCGATCCGAAATGTAATCCAAGCTACATGCTGCACATCCAGAATCCTGCTACTGAAATCTCCATTGAAAGTAAAAAAAAAAATACTGATCCGTTCAGCCACAGGGCATACTGCATTAGCGCGATAGCGCCCCTAAGAGGATCTGGCCGGTATTGCACCTTCTCGAATTCATAGAGTAGGGTAAATCTGCAGTGCCGCTCGGCGACCTTGAACAGGTTATTAAAATGGAATAAAAGCAATAACAACTTCCCACGGATATATCCGTGCGTCTGTCCACAACCGGTGGAATCGAAACACGGAGATCTCCGTGGCCCGTCCCAAATGTGTTAACAGGTTAATGGTATTTTAGAGTTTGAAATTTCCTGGAAAACAATAAAAACATGTTGATGAGTCATCCTACACATATATACACATTTTGTGTCCAATGAAATGCTTTCTAGAATTATATTTACAGTCAGAACATTGTAACTGAGCTAGTACTCTGCCTCTTTAACTTAAATTGAACAAATGTTCAATTATGTTGTGTAACGTTGTCAACTTACATTGCTAACATTAGCTTGCTAGCTAATGGGTCGACCGTAACGCCCATTCAGCGCTATTGTAAACGTCATCATCAATATCCATGACAAGTCCCTCCCTAGTTTCCTGTTTTTACAGGAAACGCATACATATGTGGAATCAAATAGCATTCTGCGAGCCGTTTCATGTGGACTTTAATTCAAGATAATCACCTATTGTGAACTCGGGACAGAGACTTGTCCCCCATACCTGTTTGGGGTTTCCACCGAAGTTGTGAATGTTGTCCTGGACCCACTGCAGCGCCATCCTCTGGTCCAGCAGGCCCACGTTGCCGGGTGCCTCGGAGGAGCCTGGCAGAGCCAGGAAGCCGAAGGCACCGATGCGGTAGTTCATGGACACCACGATCACCGTCTCGCTGTGGGCCAGGTAGCGGCCATCATAAACGTCCAGAGAGGACGAGCCGCTGTAGAAGCCTTGGAGCAGAGAGGACGCCGACGTGAGAAGGACACAGAGAAGAAGAAAGAAAGACACAGAGAAGAAGAAAGAAAGACACAGAGAAGAAGAAGAAATAAAGACACAGAGAAGAAGAAAGAAAGACACAGAGAAGAAGAAAGAAAGACACAGAGAAGAAGAAGAAATAATGACACAGAGAAGAAGAAGAAATAATGACACAGAGAAGAAGAAAGAAAGACACAGAGAAGAAGAAAGAAAAACACAGAGAAGGAGAAAGAAAGACAGAGAAGAAGAAAGAAAGACACAGAGAAGAAGAAAGAAAGACACAGAGAAGAAGAAGAAATAATGACACAGAGAAGAAGAAAGAAAAACACAGAGAAGGAGAAAGAAAGACAGAGAAGAAGAAAGAAAGACACAGAGAAGAAGGAGAAAGAGAAGCAGGACAGGAGTCTCCATTAGAAGTCATGAGAGGAAGAAGTAAAAGATAAGATTGTGACTTATTACCTTTTTTATTGTAAGCTATATATTTTACCACTGTGTTTCTTGGAAAAGACATTTTGAATCTCAATGGGACTTCCTCGTAAAATAAAGGCTAAATAATATAAAAATAAATAATAATGAATACAACTGAAAACCTGTGGGCGGAGCAACCTGAAAAAGCCCATCCCTGCTGGAAATAAAATGAGATAGAGAGGGAGAGCAGAAGTGAGGGCAAGAAAGAGGGAGCACGAGTGAGATAGAGAGAGAGCAAGGGAGAGAGGGAGAGAGAGCAAGATAGAGAGAGAAAGAGAGAGGGTGTGTGATGTGTATGTTATTCCTCTTTTTTTTTGATACATTTTTTTTTTATTATTACTTAACATGAAAACAAGACAACACAATACAATAACCATAATAACAATACACAGAACTTCACAGGGAGATAACAGAACAATAATAATAAAAGAAATAACAATTTATAAAAACAGAGTACAACATTTTAATTTTAAAGGGGTACTATCTTACGATTGGCCTTTCCCAGTATTCAGTACCGTTTCCCGGCCGTGTGGCTCTATATCAATAAGACTTATGTCTCTAATTCTCATATTGGCGCACTCTTCCAATTCCCCTCACAACCCTCACCCTCACCAAACTGAGTCATCTCAAAACGTGCATATCAGTGATGTCAGAGATTTCCAGCTGCATAACAATGTGGCAATTGTCACCAGGCCACACAGTGGTTGGAGCCCAGCCTCAAAACGGCTTAAGATCCTGAGGTAGAAAACGCTGCCCCTGAGTACCCGACCAGAAATACAAAACAATGAACCTTTTCGAAAAACAAAAACCTACAGAGTGTTCCATAGACTCACAGGAACCGTGCAAAAGTGCCCAGACAGTGAAGAAATAGCAAAATAGCAAAATAGCTCCCCCCCAATAAAATCCCCCCAGTTAAAGTTAAGAAGGACAAGACAAAAGACAAGACAGACAAGACATTTCCTCCTCCCCCTCCCACGAGACCGCCGGACTCCCCCGAACAAGCACCTCAACCCCACTCAGCGGCCCACGGCGGTCCTGACCTTCTCAGCTGTTGCAAACCACAGGTCAAGTATGTTATTCCTCTTTATGTTTCCAGCCATATCCGTGATGCAAACACCCTGACATCTTTTAAATCAGCCTCACCTTTTCAATCTGGCTTTTGACCTCTAATTCTGTCGGTTTTATTTTATTTGGTCATGTATTATTTTTGTTCTGTTTTTGTTCTGTTTTTTGTTTTGCCATAGTTTTGTCTCTCCTACCCATGTAAAGCGTCTTTGAGCACCTGGAAAAGCGCTATATAGGATAGATGTATTATTATTATTATTATTATTATTATTATTATTATTATTATTATTATTATTATTATTATTATTATTATTATTATTATTATTATTATTATTATTATTATTATTATTATTATTATTATTATTATTATTATTATTATTATTATTATTATTATTATTATTATTATTATTATTATTATTATTATTATTATTTTTTTGATCAAATTTTTTTATTGACATTCTCACGAAACAAGACAACACATTAACCACAATCACAATACATAGAACTTCACAAGAAAATAACAAAAACAATAATAATAATAATACAGACTAACAATTATACAGACAAGAGAACGAAAACAGAGTTCAACCTTCTAAATTAATTCCAAGGGGTACTATCTAATAAATGGTCTTTCCCAGTGTTCAGCCCCGATTCCCGGCCGTGTGACCCTATATTAATAAAACGTACATCTCCAATCCACCACAAGGACAATTTTTGGGAACACGACCTGAAAACAGAGCAATGAACCTTCATGAAAAACAAAAACCTGTAGAGGTGTTCCATAGACTCACAGAGACCGTGTAAAAGTGGCCAAACAATGAAGAAATAGTTAAATAGCTGCCCCCCCATAATATCCCCAGCTAAACTCAAGATGACAAGACAAAGGACAAGACAGACAAAAACATTTCCTCCTCCCCCTCCCAAGAGACCACCGGACTCACCCGAACACGCACCCCAACCCCGCTCAGCCGCACACTGCGGTCTTTACCTTCTCAGCTGCTGCGAACCACAGGTCAATTCCAGCCTGCCCCACCCCAATCACCCGGGCTGTGGATATCTCAAGATAAATCACATCCAATAGAGTTAGGGACCAGTTAATCATTGTAAGCTTCTCAGGCTCCTTCCATCTCATTGCTATTAGCTTCTTCGCTGCTGTGACGCCCGCTAGGACAACCCTTTTCAGTTGTACGGACGCGGGTAGTGTCGTTATATCGTTCAGGAGTAGCGTAACAGCTGTGAATGGGATAGTTAAGCCACACAGATCTGAGAGTTTGTCCGTTATTGACCTCCAGAAGCGGGCCACTGGTGGGCAATCCCAATACATATGCATATAAGTGCCAGTGGCCTTTTGAGAGCACAAAGTGCACCGAGAGTCGGTTATCAGTCCCATAGCAAATAGCTTCCTAGGTGTAAGATAGGTCCTATGAATATAATTAAAATTAATTTGCTGGTGATTGGGGTTGCGGGAAGATAATGCCACATTTGCCCAAACATCATCCCAGTCAAACTCGGGGTCCAACTCCGGGATATCCACACGCCAGATTGTATCCAATGATAAATTTTTATACGTGGATTGAATTAAGAGCGTATAAAAGTCGGAGACAAACCCTCTGGATGTCGACCTGTCCACTATGAGCCTGAGGAAGGGGTGTGGGTGCAAGGCTTGAGCCCACGGTACGCCATGCGCCCTCAGTGCTGACCTTAGTTGAAGGTAAAGAAAGAAGGACTCGCCGGGAAGATCATAAAATTCTCTTAAGTCCTGAAACGCACAGAGGCCGTTCTTATCATAAATATCCTCCAGAGTATGCACTCCCCTCCTTTGCCATTGAGGAATATTAACCGGCTTGTGTCCAACAAGTAATTGCTGGTTATTAAAAATTGGAGAGTCCAGGTGCCAAGGGCATTTAACCCCACACGACCTCTGTACATTACGCCACGTTTGGATCACGTGAGTTATGATCGGTCCATACCTCAGCCGGCATTTCGCAATAGAGACAGTGGAGTACACTACATCCTGCAATCTTAGCGGAGACACCGCCGCCGCTTCTAAGGAGCGCCACGATACAGCCTCTACAGGGTCTAGCCAGCACATCAGAGGTCTCAGTGAAAAGGACCAGAAATAAAGTTTAAAATCAGGGATTGCGAGGCCCCCATCTTGTTTCCTACGTTGAGTAGTAGACCTTTTGATTCTCGGGCGTTTGTTATTCCAGACAAACTTAGATACCATCGATTGTACCTTGCGCCAGTGGTCTATTGGAGGGGGCAGGGGGAGCATTGAGCTAATAAAATTTATCCTAGGCAGGATGTTCATTTTGATTATGGAAGCCCGGGCTTGTAAGGAGTTAGGAAGGGACGACCACCTGTCTAGATCCTGGCGTATTTTATCATAAGTACTCGTGAAGTTGTACTTAGTAGTTTGGTTCAGCGTGGGGAATATCTCTATGCCCAAGTATTTAAAATGTTCTACTATGGGGATATCAGCTGGTAGTCGTACCGCCTTGGCCAGTTCATTAAGAGGTAGGCAGGCTGATTTGTTCCAGTTAATCTTAAAACCTGACAATTTACCAAAGTCGTCGATTATCCTCAATAATTTTGTGGCCGACCGGGAGGGGTCGTCCATGAAAATCAGCAGGTCATCCGCATAGAGAGCAATTTTGTGTGGAGTATTGTTGACCATTATGGGGACGATGTCCTCCGATTGCCTAATAAATTGGGCCAAAGGTTCGAGGGAAAGCGCGAACAGTCCCGGGCTCAGAGGGCAACCCTGTCTAGAAGATCTGGAGACTGGAAAGAGTGTGGAACAGTTTTTGCCTGTCAGTATCATCGCAGACGGCGAGGCATACAGGACTTTAATCATATGAATAAAACTCTTTCCAAGACCCATGACCTCAAGTACCTTCCACAGGTATGACCACTCAAGTCTGTCAAACGCCTTCATGGCATCCAAAGACAGAACTGTGGATGGAGTTGTATTGTCTTTACTGTTATCGATTACATGCAACAGCCTCCTAAGATTATCTGCAGCCAGACGCCCCGGGATAAAACCAGTTTGATCGCAGTGTACCAATACAGACATAAATCTCTGCAGGCGACGGGCCAGCACCTTGGCAAACACCTTTAAATCGGCCCCGAGAAGACTCAAGGGTCTATAGCTACCACAATCATTGGGATCTTTGTCCTTTTTGAGAAGTAAAGAAATCAACGCCATATTGACATCTCTTGAGAACTCCCCTTGTTCGATAGCGTAATTGATCATATCGAGCATCAATGGGCCCAGTTGGTCCCAGAAAGCTAAATACACTTCGGGTGGAATACCATCCCAGCCTGGCGCCTTACCCCTCTGCATTTCAACAATAGTCTCCCTCAATTCTACGAGAGTAATCGGTCTCCCCAGTTCCTTGGCCTCTTCCTCAGAAATGTGGGGTATCTCAAGCCCGCCAATGAACGATTCAAATCTAGAGTCATCCAGATTACCCTCTGAGCTATATAACTGTGAGTAAAACTCTTTAAAAGTGTCATTGATCTTTTTCGAATCAGTAGTGACTGCACCCTGGCTCGTCCTAATCGAGGGGATATCCGAGAAATGATAATTTGAGCGTATTTTCATTGCCAATAGATGGCTAGGTCTGGAGCCGTGAAAATAGTAATTTTGTCTTGTCCTGTGTATCAAGAACTCAGACTGTTGTTTAAGTATGGAGTTTATTTCTTTTTTGACTATCTTACGTTGTGTGTTTAGTCGTTCATTATAGTCAGTTTGCAAGGATGCGTATAGGTCCGCATATAATGATTCCAGTCCTTCTAGCTTTTTTGACCGGGATTTTCGCAAATTGGAGGCAAATAGTGTGACATGACCCCTGATGAATCCTTTCAATGCGTTCCACAGGACCCTAGGGTCTTCTACTGTGCCAACGTTGATCTGCAAAAATTCAGCTAGTTTACTCCTGAACTCAGAACAGAAGTCATCGTTCTTTAGCAAGGTCGAATTAAAACGCCATCTGGGAGCCCTTGCGGAGAGCCTGCCAAAGGTTGCCGTAAGGAAAATCCCCTTGTGGTCTGAGAGAGCCAAGGGAACCAATGAGACATCGAAACTATCAAACATATTAGGGGACGCGAATGCATAGTCAATTCGAGAGAAGCTTTTGTGTCTGGCTGACAGGTGAGAGTAATCTTTGAGGGTGGGGTTGCATAAGCGCCAGAGGTCTGTGAGCCCCGTGTCTTTGGCCCACATCCTGAGGGCCTTAGAGGCCCGTTTCTGGTCGCTCGTTTCAGAGGGCCCGGACCTATCCATCTCCGCATCCCAGCACGCATTAAAATCGCCACCCACAATGAGAGCGTATCCATTAAGTTCCAACATATTCTTCGTGATTGTATTATAGAACGCTGAATCAAATGTGTTAGGAGCATACAATGCTATTATAGCCATCTTCCTATGCAAGAATTCAACTTTTGCTATAGTAATCCTTCCCTCCGTGTCCGACCATACATCCAAGATTTTGATATCAAGGTTACGTCTTGTAACTATGACTACTCCTTTCGTCTTATCATCGGCTGAGGATGAGGAGATAACGTGATATTGCCGATTTGCCAGTCTTGACACGTCACCTACCATTAAATGCGTCTCACTAAGGAGAGCAAGGTCAATATTTCTCCTCTTCAATAGCCAAAGGACACTGGCACGCTTGTGTGGGGCGTTAAGCCCTCCTGCGTTCCAAATTAAAATATTCAATTTAGCCATGGTCGAGCTTGTATAAGTGCGTAGAGAACATACCCGTGCAGCCAGGTTGAGTACAGAGGTGCCGATCCCGGCGGGCCCGGACGGTCAATCCCAGGAGTTCAGAGGAGGAACACTTACACATATATAAGACAACAGTACATAGAACACATAAAAATACCACCCCAGCTACAACCCCCCCACCTTCTACTCTAAACCCTAACCCACCCGTCCTGCTATAAGTTCCCCTATACCCACTCTCCAATCCCCACCCTATGCCCCATCCACTGAGGATGGTCATCTTCCTATCACTTCCCACTAGAGACATGGATCAATAAGACGCTCCCCACTCCCACCCCCCTCTAGATAAACCCCTGAGTAAACCCCCACTAGTCCAATAAACACAAATAATAATAAAATAAAATTCAATAAAGATATCGGTCGAAACCCCCTGAGCCCTGGCCCCAACATGAGACAACCATAATGGTAAAAATAGCCAATATTAAATAATAACTCTGCATCAACCTGCAGCCCTCTATTTCCGAATCTGCGCTTCAACATCACATTGTTATAGCCCAAAAGGGTATAGTAAAATTCAAAACAAAATTAAATTAAAGCATCCCAGCCGATAGTCTAAGGCAGGTTCGGGTCACAGGTTAATTGTGCAAAATTGTGTGAACAGTGTCAATTAAACAATGACAAAAAAAAGGAGGAAGGGAAAAAAAGGTTATGGTCAAAGTGCACCCCTTTAGTCCCTCTGATCAGGCACAACGGCTGAAATGCCATAACCTATGTAAGAATAGAATTAAACACAATCATTCATTAATCAATCCGGGGATGGTAATTGGCAACACCTGACACCACCTGTCATCATACATTGTTTCAATAAAGATATCGGTCGGAGCAGTTAGTCCAAGGTAGGATCGAATCACAGTTAAATTGCTCATTCAAATGCCATTAAAACAGCGACACTAATTATTATATAATTACTCAGCATCAACCTGTAACCATCTACCTTGGAGTCTGCATATTAAGGTATCAACGTTATAGCATAAGTGGCTCACGGAAAATTCAAAACAAAATTAAGGCGAGTCAGCAGTTAGTCCAAGGTAGAACCGGATCACATTTAAATCGCGCATATAGATGACATGAAAACAGCGACAATAAGAAAGAAAAAAGAAGGGAAAAGAGGGTAATGGCTAGAGTGCAAGCCATATAACCATATAGCCATGAAGTGCAAGCCATACCCGACCCAACCTGTTATCACGTATTGTATATGCATATTCAACCGACCTTGGCATCTACTTTGGATCACCAAAGCTCAAAACAACCTGGATATAAAAATAAAAAAAGCATACCAGAAGTTAGTTAGGGACTCGGTCACTCTTGAACTGTGCAAACCAATGTCCCTTTGAACAGCAACATCAACCAAAATACGTAACCATTAACGGGTCTCGAATGTCTCGGCGCAGACCATAGTCGAAGCCCGCTGGCTAGCCCGAGGCTAGCGCGTAAGCTAGTGACGAATCCGGATAGCACGTTAGCCTACTATGTACATTGTTCAGCTAGCTCGTTAGCTTCCAAAGAGGCGATACACAAGTACGACCATGAGGTCAGCTTTAGCAAGTAACAGAAGTCATTGGGAAGCCCCGCTAGTTGGATGGGCAGAGGACAGTTAGCATGTCTGGGCATGACAGCAAGTGTTTGTGAATAGTCGACCTAATCAATGTATATAGGCCCAAACCGCCAAGTCACTCACCCTCCATAGATATCAAGCAACAGACTCGGGTGTCTCCGCGAGATACTCCTTCGCTCTAGCCAACGACCAAAACAAACGCTGACCACCGACCTTCTCCAACACAGATAATTTCGCGGGAGCGAATAACGTGGGCCTCAGGCCTAGTTTCCATAGCTTAGTCAGGACCACCTTGTACTCGGCTCTCTGAGCTTGAACCTCCGGTGTAAAGTCCTCGAAAATGGCCACTTTGTGATCGCCAAGCCTCAGAGTACCCCTTCTGGTACGAGCCGACCGCATGATGATTTCTCTCTGTTGGAGTCTGTTCAGCTTGACTATGATGGGCCTCGGTTCTTTGTTCACGCCGGGAGAAAACCTGCCCGCTCTGTAGGCCGACTCACAGATAGGAGGCATAGGGAGGACGTCTGTCCCTAGTATCTTCTGCAGCAGTTCGGGCACGGTCTCAGAGAGACGGCCTTCACCGCTGGTCTCCGGTACTCCAACAATCCTGACGTTGTGGCGTCTATCCCGGGACTGCATCTCCTCCATCGCCGACTGTAGTTTGTTGACTTCAGCCTGCCTAGCCAGCAGGGCGGATTCAAGACCCGCCATCTTCTCACACTGTGATGATACCTCCGTCGTTAGCATGGCTAGTTCGTTAGCATTAGCCGATGAGGCAGCCTCCATCTTGTCTGTCAGCGGGACTACCGCCAGCCGTATTTCTTCTGATATCTCACGACGGAGGCTGATACAGAAATCCGCCAACACTTTCTTCTGTGCTTCAGCGATGCGTGCCTCAGAGTCTGCGTGTACTTTCTTCTGTGCTTCAGCGATGCGTGTCTCAGAGTCTGCGTGTAGCTTGGTCATGACCAAGAGCACAGCTTCGCTTAACTCCCCGACAGCGGGAGACGGTGCGGCCATGCTCGGCGGTGCCGGTGTCGTGCCTAATTCTTTCATGGCTCTGGTTTCCACCCCCGCCATCGTAGAAAGTCGAAAAAAGTTGATGAATGTATACTAAACACGACGACCTAGCAAACAGATAAAAAACAAATAAAAATAAAATAAAGACTAATGGGGAGAAACGTATATTCAGCACGGTAGAAGGGAGCTCATGTGAAACACGTCTACTCCATGATCGCTCAGCTCCGCCCCCATTATTATTATTATTATTATTATTATTATTATTATTATTATTATTATTATTATTATTATTATTATTATTATTATTATTATTATTATTATTATTATTATTATTATTATTATTATTATTATTATTATTATGTACCAAAATAAAAAGATTTTTATCTTTTATTTTACCATATTCCTTAAAGTATATTTGTAGTATATTAAGTGTATTAAAAGTATATACCATGTGTACATTTCTGAGAGTATATTAGCAAATGTATAATTGGTACTTCTTATGTGCTTTCGTCTACTAATTCAAAGCACATGTTTAGTATGATAGTCATTAATATGCTAATATTAAAAAGTGCAATCTAAGGCCTTGTTCAGACTGCAGGCAAATCAGATTTATTTCTCAAATTAGATCTCAGATCTCCACACTGTTTATTTGCAAGTGATCAAAGACATCACCAACCTATCTGCGTGGGTTGCTGTGGCAACGTAGCTACCATTAAAGTCGACACGATAGCCAACTGTCAGCTAGCGCTATGGAATGTTATTGTAACTGTAACTGAATTTGGGTAACTGTATAACTTTAATGATAAGATAATAAACGGGACATGAGATGTGCCATGTTCAGCTACAACTTTCACTCCCCCTCCCCCCTTCTACTCCCCCCAAAACACAACACAGTGGAAGTCCACCAACCTTCTTTGCCCTACGGCAACTCAAAAGGGACAAACACCTTACACACAACAACACATAAAACATAGAACAACTTTAGTATGCTTTCTGAAAATATAGGTATAGGTACACTTTGTTTTACTTGGGTATACATGTGTGTTATTCATTCAACAAAAAAAGAAAAAAACACAAAAGAAACTGTCGTACAAGTCCCCAAAACGACTGTGGAAAGAGTAAGGTGCACATAACCAGGAGAGAGGGGACAGGACCACTTCCTAAATGAGGAGAGATAAGACAGCGCTGCGTAAAAGACAAGCTTTTGGCCGAGCCTCAGTTGAAAGAGCAGTTTGCCGTTTCCTCTGCTGACTCAGGCTCCATACTTCTTGTGAACCGATCTCACAACGTTTATAGTAGATTGGCAATCAATTCTGCTACTCTGGCTTCGGCCGTAAATTCAGACTGCCGCTTCATCGTGGCTGTGGAAGAGGCTCAGTGTGAGAGAGAGAGCTGAGTTGTGTAAATTGAGGCCAAATTACCTCACTGACTACATGGTTTCAGTGACAACCGCATTAGTGCCACAGCGAGTGAAAGTACTGTATACAGTATATAAGGGTAGAGCCGGTGTTGGGGAGCAGTTGACTACATTTAATTCAATTACTTTGCAGTAGTCGGGTGGTAATTTTACTAAATTCAAATATCTTAGTCGTTTTTTCCCCTGCCAAGAGAGGTCTGGGTTAATTCACATTATAACAAGTGCTTATATAATTATATAATAGGTTTATTTATTATACAGTGAGTTTCTCCAGACCTCTCTTGGCAGCGCCTGTGTAACGTTCGGGAGACTATCCTCCTTAGGATTGTATCCTACTGTCTACCTGGGTCACTCTTGTTGTTATGGGTTCACCTTGTTGTCACCACTGATTGCTGTCGTCACTAATTGTCTGTCACACCTGGGTGCTGTCATTGGTTGACAGACTGCTGTCACTCATTGACAGCGTGGAATGTTGAGTATGTGACCTATTTAACATTTGCTCTATTCCTTGTCCTTTGCTAGAGCTTCACCTAATCCTACGGACAGACCTACAGCTGGACAAACACAGACATATTGTCTTTCTCCCTGTAAACTATATTATACGCTTTTCCCTGTTAATAAACAGTACAGCTGTTTTGGAAGAGTAAAACATTCTCCGTCTCGTTCTTTTTCTCGACAACTTGGAAGTCACTTACCCGTTCGTAACAGCCTGAGGTTAACCCCTCCCCTATCCCCACTCAACTACAACCCACACTAGACCAAAACCAAAAAAATTTAACAAAGCGCAGTACCAAGCAGGTCGCTCGTTTGACCGCATTAGCAGATTCTACCCTCAGCCGTATACGGTTTCTTGGAGGTTCATTTATACTACGTTGGTACCGTGCTCTACTCTGCTGAACACCCCCGTGACCCCCCCTGATCTCCGACACCCCTCCCTCCCGTCTCACCTCCGCCGTAGATCCAGACCATGACGGTGAGGTTGTGCGGCCGGGCGGACGTGGGCACCCACACGTTGAGGTACAGGCAGTCCTCGCTCATCTCCCGGTTGGGGTTCCACATCTCGGTGCCGGGGAAGCCTGGGAAGGACGTGTCCACGAACTGGTAGCAGGCGTTGGGGTAGGCGGTGGCCTCGAACACCCCCGACCACGGCCGCTTGGCCTCGGCTTGCTGGAAGCGGCGCTTGCCCACCGGCGGCTCGGCGAAGGGGATCCCCAGGAAGGCCGTGACGTGGCTCCGGTCGGGCACCGGGAGGCGGACACCGCGGACGCGACCGCTGCGCGTCTGGACGGTGAGGTCGCCCTGGTTTTCCTGGGCGGCGGCGGGGTAGACGAGGAGGAGGGAGAGGAGGACGAGAGGGAGGAAGAGTGCGGAGTTGTGCATGGCGGTGCCCTGGCAAGGGGGTTGTTGGTTGTTTGTTGTTGTTGTTGTGACTCTCCGGCTGCTCTCTAAGAGAAGGTAAGAGTCTACTCCGCTTCCCGTCTGATCTCTAACAGAGAGAGAGAGACAGAGACGGGGAGAGAGGGAGATGTGATTAAAGGAGGGAGAGTGACAGAGAACAGATGACACATGAGAGAGAGAAGAATAAGAGGGAGGGATTAACGGAAAGAGGGACATAGGTGGGAGGAGAGAGAGAGGAGCAGGAGAAGGATACAAATATAAACTTGCAGTATTATAGGAGGAAAAAAGAGAGAATAAGAGGGAGAGCTAAAGAGAGAATAGAGAGAGGGAGAGAGAGAAAGTGAGAGAACGAGAGGGAGAAATAGAACAAGGGAGAGAGAGTGAAAGAGAGTGAGAGAACGGGTGAAAAAGAGAGAGAGGGAGACAGAGCGAAAGAGAGAGGCAGAGGGGGTAGAGAAAGAGAAGAGAGGAGGATGTGTACAGTGGAGAGAGAGAGAACAACAACGGGAAGCTCGAGGTGGATTCATGGCCGATTGGCAGGAGACGGTGAGAGAGGAGCGAGAGAGGAGCAAGAGAGAGAGAGAGGAGAGAGAGAGAGGGGAAAAGAGAGGAGGCACTATTAAATATTCATTGCGACAACAAGCAACAGAAGCAGGGGTCCTGTTCCTGGAGCAGAGGTGCAGATAGAAACATTGCTGAACTGAAAGCAATACGCTTCTCTCCAATGTGCTCCCTGCCACAGGTCCTTAGGCTATTTGTGTTGTTGTAGGAGGCTTGCAAGGGTACGATACAAATTATTGAACAGCAAAATGGAAAGAAATGAGCCGTCGGGTTGTGAATACCCCTCCAATGTACAGTTTCTTCCCCTTCGGATGTATATATTTATTTATGATCTCTTTTTCTTACTGTATATTTGTATGTCTTGTATGTCATAAATGTCTTGATGAATTGAAAATGGAGGACCCTTATGTAAACAAGACGAAAGTCTTTTTCTGGTCTTCATCCTCTTAGCAGTTGTTAGTATTGAGCTGTACTGTATTATTGTACCCATTCTGCAATCTGTTAATAAAGTTTTCAATCAATCAATCAAACCACACACATAAGGGTTGAGTTGCTAATGTGTTATTGTAGAACGTCGGGAAATCTTGTTTATGGGAAGTCTGATATTGCGGTGGGGGGCGGCCCGTCTGCTGCAAACAAATCTACGTAATGGGAAAACGCAGACCGTTCCCGGCAAGAGCGCAGCTGCGCCTGCCACCTCTCTGGTTTTCCGGAAGGATTCCCTCCCTGCGGCTGACTGTAACCCTGCGGCAAAGGATTAACATCAGCTTACAGTGGTTTTACAGTCGCAAATGATCATGAGGTAACTCCTGCACAAACCAGAGCAGTTTCTTCTATTTTATTTGATTATTATTATTAATTTTTTATGTGTGGGTCTCTTCTTGGGGAACATTAACATGGCTCCCCGAATTATTCTCTGGATGGATCGTATGAATCCTAAGCTCTCTCAAATCCTTTGTAAAGTAAGACATGTTGAATAGAATCCTGTAGGGTAATAATAGTTTAACTGTCTAACAGCAGGATGGTGCGATTTGTCCTATTAGCCTACACAGAATAATCTGCCGAATCAATTTTGGGTCAGAAGAATATTTGAGTTACAGAACCACAGGAATAGAGGAGAACTACAGAACCACTGGACTAGAGGAGAACTACAGAACCACAGGACTAGAGGAGAACTACAGAACCACTGGACTAGAGGAGAACTACAGAACCACTGGACTAGAGGAGAACTACAGAACCACTGGACTAGAGGAGAACTACAGAACCACTGGACTAGAGGAGAACTACAGAACCACTGGACTAGAGGAGAACTACAGAACCACTGGACTAGAGGAGAACTACAGAACCACTGGACTAGAGGAGAACTACAGATACACAACTCCAGAATTCTTTCTGTAAACAATTCTCTGTTCACCACGACTAATCACTATTTCCAACACATCCCAAATATGCAAGAGTGCGTCCTTCTTTAGACATTCTACCGTCTTGGCACGATTTGGCCCCCATGTACATCTCGTTTGCGATAACGAAACCCGATCACTGCTGCACTTTCTGCAAGTCGCTCTGAATAAGAGCATCTGCCAAATGCCTAATACCTGTGATAATGAGATATGCCTTTTTAAAGACAGCTCCCTGGACTAGGTGAGAGGCACGGACACCAGTGGAGGGTTGAAAACGCTGAGGCGCGGCGCGTTCGCTATCAATGGATATGACGCAGAGGTAGCGCTTTGAACTAGGGATGAGTTCGAATTTTCATGCCAGTCTCCACATTCGATTTTCATGTCATGTCATTAAATTTTTTATTATATAATTTTTTTTCTTTTTATATAATAAAGAATATATATATATATATATATATATATATATATATATATATATATATATATATATATATATATATATATATATATATATATATATATATATATGGTTTTATATAAAATACGTTTTTTTTTTTAAGTGAAGCAAACCATTCTTATTTAATTCATTTTTATATTTAGAGGCAGCCTAATTTTCATAGCCTAATTGATCTAAAAGATGCACATGCTACTGTTTCTGTTTGTTTATTAAAGCCGGTTGATAGGCCGATGCAATGCTGTTATTATGGGCTACGATGGTGAACGGTGTCATTTAGATTTATTGTCGGTCAGCTGAGCCGATCAACATTCTGAAGGATTATCTGAACTTCAGATTCTGAAGTGCCTATTTATGTGCAATACCCTTTGATTTTAATGATCCATTCTATTAAAAAGAATAACTGAATTGAACTGAAACTGAACATTTTAACTGAATTTAAACTGAAACAGAAAATTATATTTTTTCCCTTCCGAACAGTCAGTCATGCACATCCCTACTTTGAACAGCAGCCAATGGTGCAACAACAAACTATAATATATAGCACTAGTGGTGGTGACACAGGTGGTTCGGTCAAATACATTCTAGTGGACCACCTAGGCTAGTGGTCCGTATCAGCTTCCATTCATTTGTGCTAAGCTAGGCTAGCTTGCAGCCGGATTGCTTTCTCCTGAATAAAAAATCTCTTTTTCTACTGAATCTGTGAATTTTTATTCTACAGAGAGGAAATTGGTATCTTTTGATCTGACTCTGCAGAAGACTGTAATTTCCCATAATGTTAGCGTGCTCCTTTACGGCATAATCCAATTTAAACCATGATACCGGTTAGTAATATTATGTAATCATAATTTGGTCACTACCATCATTGTGGTGACCAAACAAATTATGGGGAAATAGAAATACCATGATACTTATTTGTTACACATCCAAACAATACACTCATGCTCTTGTACAGCATACACTGAGGCAACCCCATTCAGCAATATACACTACATTTAAACACAGACACACACACACACACACACCTGTGTTGTTTATATTTTGCGATGTATGGTTGTCATGGTGACAGGATTAGCTTGAGAGGCACAGTAAGGGATAGGGGGGCAGCTGTGTGTGTGTGTGTGTGTGTGTGTGTGTGTGTGTGTGTGTGTGTGTGTGTGTGTGTGTGTGTGTGTGTGTGTGTGGGTACTATTTCTGAACGCCCTCCCTCTTCGTTGTATGGAGAATCTATTTTGGAGATGTCACCTCTCTCTGTCCCCTTGACACACACACACACACACACACACACACACACACACACACACACACACACACACACACACACACACACACACACACACACACACACACACACACACACACACACACACACACACACACACACACACACACACACACACACACACACACACACACACACACACACACACACACACACACTCCTTTCTCTCCCTCTCACCTTTGTTTCTTATCTGCTTTACTGTTGGATCTGATGAATTTGTTTCCAACGTCAAATGCGTGAATAAAAAACTATACTTCCTCTGTCCTAGGTATAATCATGTATTATATGTAATAATACGCTGTTGAAATAGATGTTGAAAGTTTGTGTCTATTAGATAAACTTAAAAAAATAATATATATATATACAAAAACAAGTAATATATATATAATTTTTTTTTATCATCTGTACTATCAAACCTACGTTGATTCGAATGTGTTTTCTCTGGTCACAGAAATTGCAGAGCACGAAAACAACTTAACATTTTGTGTAAAAATAAAGAAAAGTTATTAAACATAATAATCAAGTTATGAGGTTTTCAGTCCAACATACCGTTAACACGGGTGAGTGTTACGTTCTGGACACCGACTGAGGTCGGTGACCACCCACATTCCTGGCATATGTCACTGGGCTTGTCACCTGTCCTTTCCCTGTCAATTAGTGCTGTCACTTAGGGGTGGTTCCTGATTGGCTGTCACAGGGGTGTGTGTGGAATGTTGGTATTTGGTGTCTATGTAACCTACCTGTCTTCTGCTTGTTCATTGTCAGGTCTTCACTAATTGCGTTCGGGGAAAACGCGGACGGTTCAACTCTGGACCTCCAATAAGCTCCTATTTACCTTAATTCCTGCCTGTGCTATTTAGCATTTATCTCTCTTAGAAATTACTCTTGTGTTCTTACTATTAAAGTCGAACCTGTTCAAGAGTAAACACTCTCCGTCTCTGTGATTGCCTTCACCCATTGGAACTCACCTACCTCCATTCCTGACAGAAGACCTGACCATCAGAGTTCCATGGAGGCAATCATGGAGATGCTCCAGGCGCAGAGGGCGGCCCAGGAGCGGATGGAAGAACATCAACAGCTGGTCAGCGCCGAGTTAGTCCGACTCAATGGGATCGTCGGCTCATCCCAAGCGGTGGCGCAGTCGGCGTTGGCCACAGCCCTACAAGCCCAAGAAGGAGTGGCTGGAGTTCAGTCGGCGACGGGAGAAGCAGCGGTCCACGCAGAGGAGAGTCGGGGGGTGTTCGGGGTCCAGGAACGGTCCCACGAGCCACGACTGCAGGCGCCCGCTCGCTATGATGGATCACCGGATGGATGTCGGGAATTCATCACCCAGTGTCTACTCGTTTTCCGGCTGCAACCACGATCATTTCCATCGGAGATAGCACAGGTAGCGTATATTATCACGCTACTCACCGGTCAAGCTCTCTCCTGGGCTACGGCGGAATTAGAGGCGGGAGCGATAATCTGCGACAGTCTGGACGCCTTTACCCGGGAGTTGAGAAGAGTATTCGATACTTCCCGGGTACTCTCGATCTTCGAGGCTGGCGGTCGTCTTCTCGACTGCCGGCAGGGCCTCCGCACGGTCGCAGCTTACGCTATCAATTTTCGGATCTTGGCTCGGGAGACAGCTTGGTCGGAGAACGTCTGCATGGTTCTGTTCGTCAGGGGACTCTCAGCGCGGATGCGAGATGCGCTCTCCGCGCGTGAGATCCCCGAGCAGCTGGAAGTGCTGATCAACACCGCCATCAAGATGGACAATCGGCACCAGGAGCGGGAGGAGCGTGTCAACAACACCCAGGTATGTTTTCCTTCTTCTCCTGGTGTTGATACATCCATGCATTATACGAGTGGGCCACTGGGTGATGAATCCATGCAGCTTGGAGCGCTGTCGCTCTCGGACGACGAGAGGCAGCGCTTCATCAAAGAGCGACGCTGTTTCCGGTGCGGTCGCACCGGTCACCGATTCGGCAGCTGTCGGGTCCAGGCTGTATCAGCTCGGCGCCAGTCGGGAATAGAAGGTGCGCCGTCAGGCTTCGAGAAAGCGCCAGCAGGTGGGCTCATTCCTGCCAAGCCCACTGATTCACGTACATTTTTTGAGGTGGCGATCAACTGTGGGGGTGACATTAGGGGAACTAAGGCTCTCATTGACTCAGGGGCGGCGGGCAATTTTATTCACGTGGGATTGGTGAAGGAGTGGGGAACCCCAGTGGAGGATTTAGGGGTTCCCTTACCGGTTTACGCCCTGGACGGTCGGCCCCTGGGCAGTGGGAGCGTCACCCAGCGCACGGTTCCATTACACATCCGGGTGGCGGGTGGGGAGTGGGAATGGGTTAGATTTTTTGTCATCTTTTCCCCCTATTCTGTCATGGTGTTGGGTCATCCCTGGTTGTCGTCACGTGTTCATATTATTAATTGGAGCACGGGCGAACTCTCAACGGCGGCCGACGTCAAGTCGATCGTCAGCGGGAGTTTGCCCAAACCCTTGTCTTCCCCCCCCTCTTTCCTTTTGTCTCCTCCCTCTTTCTCCAGGATAGTGGGGAGCGTGGCAGATTCTGATCTACCCTCTAATCCCGATTTGATAGGGGTGCCTGAGATCTATTGGGACCTGGTGGACGTTTTTAGCAAAACGCGTGCTAAAGCACTTCCGCCTCATAGATCATACGACTGTCCCATTAATCTTCTACCCGGTACCTCCCCGCCTCGCGGGCGAATGTTCTCTCTCTCACGCCCCGAAACCTTGGCCATGAACACCTACATAGAGGAGGCATTGCTTGCGGGGCACATATGCCCGTCCACTTCCCCTGCCGGCGCTGGCTTCTTCTTTGTTGATAAGAAAGATGGGGATCAGCGCCCGTGCATTGATTATAGGGGATTGAATGACGTTTCCATCAAGAACCGATATCCTTTACCTCTCATGGACACGGCCTTTGAGTGCTTACAGGGGGCACAGGTCTTTTCTAAACTTGATTTACGTAATGCATACAATCTGGTCAGGATTAGAGAAGGAGACGAGTGGAAGACTGCATTTAACACACCCAATGGGCACTATGAGTATTTGGTCATGCCCTTTGGTTTGGCTAATGCTCCGGCAGTCTTCCAAGCCCTAGTTAACGACGTGCTGCGAGACTTGATTGGGGTGTCGGTGTTTGTTTACTTAGATGATATTCTGATTTTTTCTCGCGATATGGTGCAACACCAACTGCACGTTCGGGAGGTGCTAGACCGTCTCCTCAAGCATCAACTATTCGTTAAGGCTGAGAAGTGTGTGTTTCACACTGACACTGTGTCGTTCCTGGGCTTTGTGTTGACAAAGGGCGATCTGCGCATGGATCCAGCCAAGGTGAGTGCAGTTTTGGACTGGCCACGGCCTTTGTCGCTCAAGGGGTTACAACGTTTTTTGGGCTTTGCAAATTTTTACAGGCGCTTTCGCAACTTTAGCGCCTTAGCCAATCCATTAACAGCTCTCACTAAGTCCTCTCTCCCTGGCTTTGAATGGTCGCCTAGGGCAGAGTCGGCCTTCTGCGATCTTAAACGTCGATTTACATCCGCTCCTGTATTGATCCGCCATGACGCAGAGGTTCCGTTCATTGTGGAGGTGGATGCCTCTGACATCGCGGTGGGGGGGGTGCTCTCTCAGAGATGCTTAAAGGATGGGAAAGTGCTTTTCTCTCTCGCCGTCTGTCACCAGCCGAGCGTAATTACGACGTGGGTAATCGGGAGTTATTGGCGATCAAATTGGCACTGGAGGAGTGGAGACATTGGTTAGAGGGGGCGACACATCCTTTCATTGTTTGGACTGATCATAAGAACTTGGCTTACATCCAAGGGGCTAAACGCCTTAACGCTCGCCAGGCCAGGTGGATGTTGTTCTTCACACGATTTCGATTTACCATCTCCTATAGACCCGGCTCCAAGAATATCAAACCTGACGCTTTGTCACGCCAGTTTGATCTTCCTGGTCGGGAGGAGCAGCCCCATCCCATTCTTCCACCGGCCTTGATTTTGGCACCCGTGTCTTGGGGCATAGAGAGGGTGGTAAGGTCGGCGCTAACGCGGGAGCCCGATCCGGGTGGGGGTCCTCCGGGACGGTCGTATGTTCCCAAGGCGGCGCGCTCACGCTTGCTACAGTGGGCACATGCGTCATCCCTCACCAGCCACCCAGGGGCAACCAGGATCCTGGAATTTATCCGTAGGAGGTTCTGGTGGCCGACAGTGGAGGGGGATACGCGTTCCTTTGTGGCGGCCTGTCCGGTGTGCGCACGTAGTAAGACCTCTCGACGGGCACCGGCGGGTCTCCTCCGACCACTTCCTATTCCTAAACGACCCTGGTCACACATATCTCTGGACTTTATTTCTGGTCTTCCCCTTTCGGACGGGTTCACCACCATTTTGGTGGTGGTGGATCGGTTCTCTAAGGCGGCTCACTTTGTCCCTCTCCCCAAGCTTCCATCGGCCCGGGAGACTGCTGATTTAGTTATACAGCATGTCTTTCGGGTCCACGGGCTGCCAGTGGATATCGTGTCGGACCGGGGTCCTCAGTTCGCCTCCAGGTTCTGGAAGGCGTTTGCCGCCGGCCTCGGCGCCTCTGTCAGTCTGTCGTCTGGGTTCCATCCGCAGTCGAACGGGCAGACGGAGCAGGTCAACCAGGATTTGGAGGGGGTCTTGAGATGTTACGTTGCCGGTAGTCCGGCAACGTGGAGTAGGAGGTTGGCTTGGGCTGAGTACGCGCATAATACCCTTCTCTCCTCTTCTACCGGTATGTCTCCCTTTCAGTGCCAGTATGGTTTTCAACCTCCTCTGTTTCCCGAGCAGGAGCAGGAGGCGGAGGTGCCCTCGGCCCAGGCACATGTGGCTCGCTGTCGCAGGACGTGGAAACAGGTTCGGAAGGCGCTACAGAAGGTTTTGGTTAGTACCCAACGGCAAGCTAACCGTAAGCGTCGTCCGGCTCCAGTTTACCGTCCAGGGCAGCGGGTTTGGCTTTCCACCCGGGATCTCCCTCTCCGGGTGGAATCCAAGAAGCTGGCTCCTCGCTTTATAGGACCATTTAAAGTGATTCATCGGGTTAATCCAGTGGCTTCCAAGCTACGACTTCCGAACTCTATGAGGGTTCATCCGACGTTTCATGTGTCCCTGTTGAAGCCATTCCTCTCATCGCCCTTGGCCCCGCCACTGCCTGTGGTTCCTCCGCCCCGGTTTATTGGCGGTCAACCCATTTACACGGTGCGGAGGATACTGGGTTGTAGGCGGAGGGGTAGGGGGTTTCAGTTCTTGGTGGATTGGGAGGGGTACGGGATAGAAGAGCGTTCTTGGGTGCCTCAAAGGGATATTTTAGATCCCAGCCTGATCGTTGATTTCCGGCGGCTGAATCCCGAGGCCCCTAGGTGAACGTCTGGTGCCGTTCGTCGGGGGAGGGTACTGTTACGTTCTGGACACCGACTGAGGTCGGTGACCACCCACATTCCTGGCATATTTGAAATGTATTTGAAGGATAAACCCCTTGAGATATGCTATCTCGTTTTCGAGGGGGTCCTTAACATAGGATACAAAACATACAATACAATACAATACATAACAAAACAAAAAACAAGACAACAAATGCACTTATACACTGACAGACGCTCTCCCAAGCTCACTCCCACAATCCACACTGATTCATCCCAAGAGGATCACCAATATATATATATATGTTCCCTTATAAAACACAAACAAAATTATAATTTGATCTGAAAACGACATTTAAGCCCTAACACAGTAAATCAATAACAGGTGCAAGTAGTCTGTAGATGAGTGAACAAAGATATCTTGAATAACCGGTAAGAAGTAAGAGATCTGAGTGAACTAGGCAGTTTGTTCCAATCAGCTGGTGCTTTATATTTAAAGGCAAGTCGACCGATAGCTTTGATGGTTCGAGGTATACTAAAGAAAGGAAGATCCGTGTGTCTTAAATTATAAGTTGAACTATATGGTGTTAAGAACTGCTTTAGATAGGGGGGATAATTAAAGTAAATACATTTGTAAACAAAAAGCAACCAATGAAAATGTCTTCTGAATTGGGGAGAAAGCCAGTTTAACAACTCAAACATAAGACAGTGATGGGTTCTATAAGGACACCTCAATATAAATCTGCAAACACTATTATAAGTAACATTTAAAGGACGGAGATTTGTTAGTGTGGTGTTTTGATAGACTATGTCTGCGTAATCCATTATTGGAAGTACCAGCTGTATAATGATTCTTTTCCTAACCTGAAGAGAAAAACAGTTAATAGAACGATACAATATTCTCAGGCTACAATTTGTTTTCTTCATCACAGCATCAATATGTGACTTGAAGATGAGTTGAGAATCAAGCCAAAGACCCAGATACTTATATTCATCGACATTTTCAAGAGGAGCATCATCTAAAAACTTAATCGACAACTGATTTGATATTTGCACTAGATTTGATCTAGTACCAAACAGCATACTATAGGACTTCTTCTTATTTAATAAAAGTTTGTTAATAGATAACCATTTCTGGACAGCATCAAAATGAGTCTGTAAAGAGTACTGAATTTGTTGAATATCAGACTTAGAAGAATAAATCACTGTATCGTCAGCATACAATTGAGTAAGACAGTCAGATGGTATCAGGGTGAGATCATTAACAAATATAGAAAATAATAATGGTCCTAAAGATGATCCTTGAGGAACACCTTTATCCATAATCAAAAAATCAGACTGTTTACCCTGATATGATACACACTAACGTCTCTGGTGGAGATAGGAATTGAACCAAAGTAAAGAATTATTAGAGACACCAATAGCACACAGTTTGTCAAGAAGAAGATAATGATCAACCAAATCAAAAGCCTTTGTGAGATCTATAAATATTGCATCAGTAACCATGTTATTGTCCATTGCTGAGTGAACATCATTGGTCAACTTCAGAAGGGCTGTAGTTGTGGAGTAGTTTGGCCTGAAACCAGATTGGCATGGTGATAAAATATGAGAATCATTAACATAATGGGATAATTGATTAAAAATTAGTTTTTCAAATACTTTTGCTATACTATTAATAATTGAAATTGGTCTATAATTATTGAGATCAGAAGGATCACCACCTTTATGCAATGGAATGACTTTTGCACATTTCCAGCTTAATGGAGTTTCATTAGTTGTTAAAGATAAATTAAATAAATCAGACAAAGGATATGATAATACATGAGATGCAAGTTTGATGAATTTGATCTCCATCCCATCTGAACCACAGCTAGTACCCAATCTTAATTCATCAATGATCTTCTGAACATCAAGCGGACGGATACTTCTAAAGGAAAAAGAGCTGTTGCATCTGGTGTTATTAAGAGGCACATCGGAATATGAAGTCATTAAATTTGAGTCTGCAAACAGAATTAAAGTGCTGATTAAAGGCAAGTGCAATTGAGGAGGGATCATTGACAACTTCATTATTAATTCTAATATGAGTGGGATTTATAGATGACTTCTTAGTAATGCTGTTGATTCTCTTCCAAAACTGTTTTGGATTGCTAAATTCATTGCTTAAACAATCTTTGAAATAGTTGGATTTAGCATTTCTTGTTTTAGTTGTACATAAGTTCCGTATTTGTTTATATGCAATGAAGTCGGCAGAATCCTTTGTCAGACGATGCTTTTCCCAAGCCTTATCTCTTTGTTTATACATATTTATAAGTTCACTATTAATCCAGGGCAAGTGTCTACCCTTTACTTTGAGCATCTTCCAGGGAGCATGATGGTCAATAACATTAGTAAGCTCAGTGTAGAAGAAATTCCATGCATCTTCAACAAATGGAATCAATTTAAACCTGTCCCAATTTATAGATGTTATATCTTGAATAAAGTGCTCAATATTCAAATTCCTACATTGTCTTATCCTAATAAATTTTGGTGGTAGACGTGGTAACTTTATCTTCCAAATGCAGAAGATGATAGAATGGTCGCTGAAACTATCAGGTAACACACCAGAGTTTGAAATTCTGTCCGGGTGTGAGACGAGAATCCAATCTAGCAGGGACTTGGATCTAGTATCAACTCTAGTAGGCTCACTAATGAGTTGAGTTAAATTGACACTGCCAAATAGGTTTCGAGCATTACTAGATGATCGATCTAGCCAGTTGATGTTAAAGTCACCCAAGATAATAATTTCATTTGGACGATCTAAAGAGTTAATGGTGGATAATATATCATTTGTAGATTCAGAGGGAGAATCAGGAGGTCTATAAATATTTCCTATGGTCAACTGCTTATTTTCATGAAAAGAAATTTTAATAAAAAGACACTCAAAGTTTATAGGGTTTACCCTTGGCCTGAGGAGCTCAGATGTCAGATTTGATTTGACATATGTAGCCACTCCTCCACCTCTAGTACCCCTATCAGCTCTGTACAGAACATAGTTGTCAAGTTCAACTTCATTGTCAGAGATTGCACTATGCAACCATGTCTCAGACACAGTAATTACACTGGGATTATTGTAGACAAGCCAAGCTCTAAGTAGATCGATTTTGGGCTACAGACTCCTTATATTCAGGTGAATAACATTTAAACCTTTAGAAGTATTCATCATACCAGAGTTGTATTAAAAGAAGAAAAAAAAAGAAACAAAAACAACAGGATATATAATCTTGTGCAAGGAGGAACAATGGATAATGAGCAGGGAGCAGGAGAGCGACATACATTCAAGTACACACACACAACATAACATAAATACATAACACAAAACTAAATCCCAGCATGTCCCAGCAGTACCTGGCATGTCTATGGGAATTCACTATAAACTCAAAGCTCTGTCTGTATTCTTAGAGAAAGAAAAAGAAAAGAAAGTTTGTAGCCTGAAATTTACAGGCGGCATCAAAGACTTTAAATCTTTCATTCTGATAAATCTCTACTATGAATTAGTCACGGTATTAACGTGACGTACGCACGTAGGCGCTACCGGAAGTGACGCATTTACGCTACAGCATTCAGAATGTAAACACAAAAGCATGTAACATTAATGAAGCCAGAAAGAAAAAGAAAAAGAAAAGAAAATGTGTAGCCTGATATTTACAGGCGGCATCAAAGACTTTAAATCTTTCATTCTGATAAATCTCTACTATGAATTAGTCACGTTATTAACATATGTCACTGGGCTTGTCACCTGTACTTTCCCTGTCAATTAGTGCTGTCACTTAGGGGTGGTTCCTGATTGGCTGTCACGGGGGTGTGTGTGGAATGTTGGTATTTGGTGTCTATGTAACCTACCTGTCTTCTGCTTGTTCATTGTCAGGTCTTCACTAATTGCGTTCGGGGAAAACGCGGACGGTTCAACTCTGGACCTCCAATAAGCTCCTATTTACCTTATTTCCTGCCTGTGCTATTTAGCATTTATCTCTCTTAGAAATTACTCTTGTGTTCTTACTATTAAAGTTGAACCTGTTCAAGAGTAAACACTCTCCGTCTCTGTGATTGCCTTCACCCATTGGAACTCACCTACCTCCATTCCTGACAGGTGAGATCCGCATGTGAAAACTCAAGCCTGGCCCCTTCTGTGTATTTACAGACAAAGTGTAAACAATCACACTCGGAATTGATGTAATCGTATATCTAACCGAATGCCTGAGGAGGTTGATATTACAATGCAGCCACAACAAACACTATTAGTCTGGGGTGTATTTATTCAGCCTCTACGTGTGTGTGGTCATGGTTTCTTTCTCGTTTAGTTGTGTCAAATAAGAATGTACATCCGAGCTAAACAGAACATGTGCAGAGTGAGGGTGGGAATCATCAGGGAGATCCTGATACGATGTTACAGTATCATGATACCAGGGATGTTAGGCTGACCCCGATTAGTCGAATAGTCGATTAATCGATCGAAAGGAGCCGTAGTCGACTGTCAACCTCTTAGTCGAAAATTTTTATAAAAAAATAGCGTGGCTAATGCTAATGGCGCGCATACCAGCAAGGCTAACTGCCTAAGAAAATGGGCACAGAGGCACTGAAAGAGGATTTCACCCATCTAATGAACATTATACAATGGCATGCAAATTTCTTGATTCTGATTGGCTGAAACACTTATTTCTCATAACACACTCCACGTGATCCCAGAACCCGCCCACAACCGAATAACTTTTTTTCCGAATCACTCCGCCGTTTGTGTTTTTATGAATGAAACCAAGATGGCGGACAATAATCTTTATGAATGGATGTATTGATATTGTCATAACGACTCATTCAAAAACGATAAAGTCACGTGGAATGTGTTAGTTGCGTACACAATGTTGGATTATGTAATTGGTTGGTCATGACTCATTGTGAAACAAAATATAAATTGCGGGAAGTGTGTTGTTAGATGGCATTTGTTGTAGAACCTCCCTCTCCTTCAAAAGGACACTGTCATTTCACTGTTAATACAATTTTCAATCAATCAATCAATCAATCAATCAATCAAATAACAACCGCTAACTTCACTGTTAGATGGCATGCTTTGTAGCAACCTATGTATAGATGTAGCACTGTCTATCTGTATGTCATATATGTTATGATGCATTGAAAATGGGGGACCCTGATGTAAACAAGATGAAAGTCTTTCTCTGGTCTGCATCCCCTTAACACATTGGTTGCCAACAACGAGAGATCTCGTTATTGGCCGCCATGCGTTGGTTGCCAATAACGAGATTTCTCGTTATTTAATCGTTATTTATTTTATTAGCGATATCCATACATTTTTCATCCGTCCAGCCTGACGTTATCATTGGGAATGGCTCTGAGCTCGAAAAGGGCAAATACCACCCCCTATCGTCTCCCGGATGGTAATGCACATCATTGGATTGGATTGAGTGAAAAAGTGCATCAGAGAAAAACTCCGGTCCAGGGTTTCCCCATCTCTGGCAAGCAGTGTCTGTTACCAGATTCACTGGCGAGGCTCGGAGCAGCTTTCGATTATGCGTTTCGGACTATAACATTGGATCAATAAACACGATCAATATTTGGAATGGCGATCAGGAATTGGATTAATCTTTTTGCAGAACATCTGATCTGAGGTAAGGAATCTATGTTACCAGTTTTTGGTTAATCAGAGTTGTTTTTCACAGCGTTCACAACGTGTGTGTGTGTGTGTGTGTGTGGCGTTAGGCCTGAGTGCGGCACGAATAAATTATTATTCAGCCCGCTTTTGTATCGTGCATAAGAACACAAATACTCTCGATAATCTAGCGTTGATTTTAAAACGATTCATAAATCAGCCGGAAAATGACAACGTGTTTTGTGTATTCCAGTAAATGGCTATTTTTGCGGAATATTTTTTTCTTTCTAGAATTATCCAAAACTATACTCGTATTCAAAACGGTATAAAACGGAAATGTACTGATGAAAAAACAATCCGTTTCGTACATGTTGACTGCAAGCAAGTCATTGATAAGCGACGGGTGTATTAGACACAGCCATAATTTAAGATATAGTTTAATCGCTCGCAAATGTGCTCGTCCTCCCATTGATTAACGTGCTGGCATCCAAGCGATGAATCGTCATATCCGGCTGGCAACCAATGTGTTAACAATTGTGTGTATTGAGCTGTACTGTATTGTACCCATTCTGCAATCTGTTAATAACATTTTCAATCAATCAATCAAATAACAACCGCTAACTTCACTGTCAGATGGCATGCTTTGTAGCAACCTATGTATAGATGTAGCACTGTCTATCTGTATGTCATATATGTTATGATGCATTGAAAATGGGGGACCCTGATGTAAACAAGATGAAAGTCTTTCTCTGGTCTGCATCCCCTTAACAATTGTGTGTATTGAGCTGTACTGTATTGTACCCATTCTGCAATCTGGTAATACAATTTTCAATCAATCAATCAATCAATCAATCAATCAATCAATCAATCAATCAATCAAATAACAACCGGTAACTTCACTGTTAGATGGCATGCTTTGTAGCAACCTGCCTCTGCAAACGGACACTGTCGCACGAAGCGATTTCACTGGATGTCCCGGACACAATGGAAGTATGGATATATTCGTAACGAATAATTTAAAAAAGATACCGTTAACTGGAATATGTTAGTTGTTTACACAATGTTGGATTATGTAATTGGTTTTGTTAGATGGCATGCTTTGAAGCACCGCACCTCCCAGCTGCTTCTAGACACGGAGGCAACTTCTTTTATTTATTTTTTGACCTACTTTTTCTGCGGATGGTTTTGTGAATAAATCTCCATTATGCTTCAATTACTGTGTGTTTATTGTATAGCAATAAGGTTGGATGAATTCGGCCATTGTATAAAAGTATTACACCACTTGAAGTCGTGTGTTATAGAAATTAGATCACGCCTATGGGGGTCTAACGACCCTCGGCTGCGCCTATGGGGGTCTAACGACCCTCGGCTGCGCCTCGGGCCTAACAACCACCCATAGGCGTGATCAAATTTCTATAACACACTCCGTCGCGTGATGTAATAACACTACACTAGACAAATATCAAGATGTATCCATCAGTGGACCAATTGCATGCGTTTGCAGAGGACAAGAAGCCTTCAGTCGACTCCTTCAGACATTAAGCACCCCCACAGCCCAAATGGAATAATTACATTTTTATATATATATTGCATTCTACCAGTCGACTATCTGCAAATTTCGGCCAATCAAAGTCGACTATACAAATCCTTAGTCGGGGACAGCCCTACGCCAGGGATGTTATCATGATACTAGGGATCAGGGGCGTTTTTAGGGTTAGAAAACATTGGGGGCTTCAGCCCGGGGGGGTGGAGGGGGGCTCCCCCCCCCCCCCCTTTTTTTTTTTTTTTTTTTTTAAACACAGAAATACGCAATTTTAGAGTAATTAGAGATGAATACTGAAGAACTCGAATCATTAGAGGTTCTCAAAGTGAGGTCCATGTCCATGAGAGGGATCTGGGCAGTTCCCATAGAAAATTCAAAGTTAACAGGACCAAATCATCAGTTTCTTATTTATTTATTTAACCTTTATTTTGCCAGATAAAACATTGATCTGGTCCAAGAGGCCCCAACAGGAGTACAAATATACATATATACACATATATATACATATATATATAATATATATACATATACTGTACATACATACACACATATACACCAATAACAAAATAAAAACAGTTAAGAATCATACACATAAGCAAATAAACAAACAAACAAACAAACATTATGCACAGCCTATGTACAAAAGAAATAAACAGTTCATCTCTAGTCTTTACAGTTTTCTTCAATTGCATAAACACTCAAATCAAAAGTATTACACAATTATCAAAACCTTACACTCAAGGAGCAAAACGTAGGCCCAGATTTGCACCCCTATAAGCACAATGTCAGCCTCACACTTTTTGCAAAACAATACACACAGTGATTTGCAAAACACTAAACACACTTCCATTACATTAGACACAGAATGTCAAATTACCACACATATGAGCCAATTGGTTAAACACAGCCATCAGATGCACAAACACACCATTGCTTAATTGTAGATACACCAATCAGGTTTAAGCACTATAAAAATGCAGCAGGTGAGTTCACCTGTCTTCAACCAAAATGGAAAGAGAGTGAAGTACTGTACACAGAGAACGTGAAAATATACAATACATTCACCAAACACTACACAAGACAACCAATGATGCAGACTGATGAAAATATACATTTTCTCCCATTTTCCCAAATCCGTCAACATGTCAACATGGAGAATCACAACAAAAAATGATCTTGCCAGATCCATAGGCAAAGAGATAATGTCTAGTATTTTCTGTACTCTATTTACATTTTTTCAAAATTGTTTTTGTTTTACTGTAATTTTAACCTGTACTGGATACAGTATTTTATGTTTGTCTGATATTTGCTGAGCTTACAGTGTTATGCACATAGTAGCATGAAAACTGGGACATGTTTTGTTGTGATTCTCCATGTTGAAATGTTGACTGATTTGGTTATATGGAGAGAACATTTATATTTTCATCAGTCTGCATCATTGATTTGGGTATATGGAGAGAAAATGTTTTTTTTAGCAGTCTGCATCATTGATTTGGGTATATGTAGATAAATAAATTATATTTTCATCAGTCTACTCTACAGCATTGGTCTTGTGTAGTGTTTGGTGAATTTATTGTATATTTGCACATTCTCTGCATACTTCACTTACAGTACTCTAATCACTGAGAAGTAGAATTGCTAAATGTGTTTTAGGTTAAGCACAGCAGTGTGTGTAACTGGTTCAAACAGAATTGAGTCATATGAAACGTGTGTTTCATATGGTAACAAAATGTAGTTTTTATAAATTAGTGTATGGTTTTGACAAGTGTTTAATTTAGCAAAGGATCTGAGGTGTTCTGATAATTGTGTGTGTGGTTGTGCTAATTGTGTGTTTTGAAACACCGGGCCCTGTTTTCAAAATCATGCTTAAGCAATCGAAAAAAAACTATTGTGTGTTTCATTATAATTATGTTTCAGTCTTCTCATAAAAGAAATATTCGATTTTTGGGTCTTTTCCTGCCTTTGGTCCGCTTTGCATTCACATCTCAAATGAACTGTAGCAGGGTTCACTTGCAAGAGTGAATGAGCTTTCACACCACCCCAAACCAACCGGACTATCCGAGGAAATGAACCAGGGTTCGATTAAAGCTTATTATAGTTTATCACAGTATCATGAGCATGTCTTTGTCAGTGGACACTGGACATGGGTATGGATGGCTCCAGGTGCTGCTGTGTTAAAGTGCACATCTTCAAGTCCACAAATCGGTGAATGAAAGAATGATAGGATCAAATGAAAACTACTTACTAAAAATGGATTAAAAGTACTAAAAACCAACAAAAAATACCAAACACTAACAAACATTCAGCACAGACAATGGGGATGCTGACATAAAAAAAAAGTAAAAAAAAAAGTAAAAAAAAAAAAAAAAAAAAAATGTAAACAATTTTTTTTTTTTTTTTTTTTTAAGGTCCGGGGCTAGGAGAAAAACATCCGGGGCTAAAGCCCCGGAAGCCCAGGGCTAACGACGCCACTGCTAGGGATGTTATCATGATACCAGGACTGGGAGGTGTATGGTACCGAATATGAAGGCAGGCTATATACAGTCATCATGGATTCATGCAAAGATATGGATTTATACCGTCATCCACGATATATATATAAATATTAGGGCTGTCAGTTTATCGCGTTAATTAGATTAATTAATTACACAGCGTTATGAAAATGAACTCAAAATTAATTAAAAAAAGAAATAGTTAATTATTTTATTTTTTTATCTCATTCATTCCATAAGAACGTAGAATACACATTGTTTTTAATATGTCCATTTGCATGTTCTTGGTATCTGATTCTAGGGACATCTATGGATCTCAGGGAATGTATTCCCAGTGTCAGAAATACTGTCTGTTACTAGGCTTGAGTAAATTGTAATGAACCAAATGAGAATAACAATTACATTTTTTTTAATCTTTGACTGTGAATAACACCATGCTAAAATTTACCAGACCTGAAAAATCTAAGCAAATGAATAAATGGAAGATGCTTAAACAGATGGTTTTGTAGATAGAGTACTGAATTCTGCCATCCGGACACATGATTGAAATATGATTATAGAATATAGAATATCAGGCCTAAAATGGTTATGTGATTAAAATGCGATTAATTAGATTAATTAATTACAAATCCTGTAATTAATTAGATTAATTGTTTTAATCGCCTGACAGCACTAATAAATATATATATGCAGGCTACTGTATATTTTTGGGTTCATCAAATAAATTTTCCCTGCAGCAGCAGTATTAAATGTCAAAGAAAATAGACCGCTTTGAATGAAACAGCACCATGCCAACGGAACCCTTGCACTGAAAAACCATAGAAGTGAAATTTGTTGGGGCAGCAGTTGTGAAGTTAATCTAAATCACTTGGGAGTAGGAATGTGATATATCACAAGAAACTACTCAACCTCTACTGTCTTTAACCCTTTCACTACCACACTACAGAAGGTTAACCTTTCACTACCACACTACAGACGGTTAACTGTCCGTAGTGTGGTAGTGAAAGGGTTAACCTTCTGTAGTGTGGTAGTGAAAGGTTAACCTTCTGTAGTGTGGTAGTGAAAGGGTTAACCCTTTGTCATGTGGCAGTGAAAGGGTTTACCTTCTGTATTGTTGCAGTGAAAGGGTTAACCCTTTGGTAGTGTGGTAGTGAGTGAACTATGAGTGAACATATGAGTGAATTTACCATCTTTAGATCTTTACATTACATTATAATCTGTACTGGAAAACTATGCTAAGATAGTTTCTTAGTCAAAACTAAGAAAAATATTGCGATATTATATTTGGTTAATATCGCCCCAGCCCTACATGATACTCATGAAACATGGCACTACAATACCTTAATGTTCTGTTACTTCAATGTCGTAATACATACCATCTTTATTCAATTTCCTTTGTGGAAAAATAAATGCCAAATAGTATGAATAAAAAAAAAAAAAAAAAGATTTAACTAATTGACCATATTCACATGGTGGCCATTTTGGTCTTATGTCATTTCCACCCTGTCCCCACATTGGGTTGAAAGGAATCCCAACCTGAGCATGACATATGATAAGACCAAAATGGCCACTGTGTGATATGGAAAATTCAAGGCCTTTCAGACTGAAGAGGTAAAGCAAAGCAACATTTCCAAGGACATCATTTCACAGAACATCACAATGTGGTCTTTTCATCTATTGATACAAGTAAGATATCACAATATGCTGGGTTATTATAGCAGCAACATCTTGTGTGTCTTTGGTTGCAGCGAATGATAACCCCAGTGCATGCTAACTCCAGTAAATGCTAGCTCCAGTGAATGATAACCCCAGTGAATGCTAGCTCCAGTGAATGCTAGCTCCAATGAATGATAACCCCAGTGAATGATAGCCCCAGTCCAGGGGCCGGAAACCTGCGGTTCTTTAGCCACTCTGCTGTGGCTCCCTGTTACTTAAAAAAAAAAGGTTAACATTTTTTTTATATCTTATTTTGGAGATCGAGGTCATACTGTGACACTGAAATGAAAAAATATTTCGTCAACTAAAATATTTCATCAACTAAAATATACGTCACAATCTTGAGTTTCCGACCCCCCAGTAAGATAACCATGGATAAATCCAAAAAAGGGAAAGTCAGAGGAAAATAGAGGGTTTAATTCAGCGTGGACAGATTCCTTTGCTTTCACGACTAAAGCCCTTCCCATAGTCGAGCGGACCGTACACGGAGCAGACTCCCGCGGGCTCAAAGCTGACACAAAGGGTACTCAAAGCGGATCCAAAGCAGAGTCCAAGTGTGAAGCTCCTATTTTCTGACGCACGGACGTCCGCGGCGCCCACTTGGTGTCACACAAACTGGCCCGAGGTGTAAACTGGCGCTCGAAGCAGTATATAATAGAATAGCTGTGGTGCGTAGGCACTGCAGCACGACTCGAAAACGACCCGTTATAATAAATTAATTCATGTTTAACTTGTCCCCGTCTCCAGTGCTTTGACTAGCCCCACCCGTTCATTGTAAACAATGATGCATGTAATTGTATTAACGTTATTCTGTGTTATTCTAACGTTACACTACAAATAACGCTACTTGGTTAAAAGGAGCAACACTATTGAGAAATGTATTAAGCTATATGTGGCGTTGCTACTGCCCCACGGAGCTCCCGTGCTGTGCTCTGTAGTAACGCCAGCGGCCCCCCACACGGAGAGAGACTGCAAGGGGCACTGGTTCCGCCTCATTAAAACAAACGCGCAAATAGCAATTAATCGCGCCCGTCAAAATCATTGCATTCATTTTAATTATCGCTGCAATTAATCGATTTATTGCTTATCGCGGCAGGCCTAACCTTAACGATGCAGGCTTACCTGTATGCCTGATATGTGGTGATAAATTTGCGAACAACAACAAATTAACTTTTTCCACAAATAAGGGAAGGACTCAAATATACCTGCTTAGTTCAGGGTTTTATTTCAAAGTAGGTCTACAGATGCCAGTGTTGTTTCTCCTCTTCTGTGTTTTATTTCAAAGTAGGTCTACACATGGTAGTCTTTTTTCAAAGTGGACAACTTTTTATTTTATAAATGTTCCACAAATAAGGGATGGACTCAAATATACCTGCATAGTTCAGGGTTTTGTTTCAAAATTTTGTCTCCTCTTCTGTGTTTTATTTAAAAGTAGGTCTACACATGCCAGTCTTTTTTCTCCTCTTCATAAGAGTTTGAGGTTTTCCTTTGTTATAACAGGTAAAAACAGCAATAAAATGTCAAACATTTTCTTTTTGTTGTTTTATAATTCCATTAATACAACAAACTGTGTGCTATAAGTATAAAGTATAATAAATCGCAAATTACTTTGGGTATGCAATTGTCAGGCGTTTTATGCTAAATGTGGGGTATGCCAGCGGTATAACTAACGGAACGTAGGCCAAATGCGTCCACATTTTTATAGGATTCTATCACATTTTCATAACAATAGCACCCTGCGCCGTTTTCATTGAGGTTTCTTACAAATTAACAATGCTTTATCTTGTCCTTTATATGCCGATTATCATTAGAATCTTAAATTGTACCATATGTCCCCCTTTAGACAACATATGTAACGCTACCAGCGCACTTTTGTTAAGATAATTAGTTGGCCATTCTCGGTCGCTATACCGAGGTCGCAGTAATAGTTTAACGCTGTTCAGATCACGTCGGAGAATATAGACACATCCCAGTGACCTGCGACCTGTGCTAACGCTCTTGGGAAATGCAGTGTTGTAGTTCTCAACATTTTCAGCTTTTAATTTTAAACCAATGCTGCCATCTACTGACAACAAAAAAGTGTTGTCTAATCGTCACCTTGAGAGCTACTTCCGTATACAGCGCCGCCCCAAACCCATTCTAGAGATTCCCACTTTTTGCTGGGAGTGGGGCGTGGCCGTATTTGGTCCCAGACAATAAGAGTGGCTGCAATTGGTCACCGTGACGTTAGTAAGAGTAGGCAGGGATATATACAGTAAATATGAATATATGAATATATATATATATATTAGGGATGTCCGATATTATCGGCCTACCGATATTATCGGCCGATATTGGCATTCAAATGTAATATCGGAAATTATCGGTATCGGTTTTCAAAGATTTCTTTTTTTCTTTTTCTTTTTTTTTTACATTTATTTAACTTTTATTTACCCAGGCAAGCAAGTAAGAACAAATTCTTATTTTATTTATTGTGAAAAGTATGCATAATGTTGTGTTTTTTTGGGGGGAAACCCTGCATATATCGGTATCTGTTACGATTGGGGTGATGATGAAGGTGAGAATGAGAACACAGTTTGCAGACAAGGGAGAAAGAACGGAGGCAGAGACGAGGAGCGATGCTTGAAGAAGGGGTGTTTACTACTGATCCAATATACAATACAAATAAAAGACACTACTACTAACAAACCAACGAAGGAAAACAAGAAAACGACAGGAGTATACAGGCAAGGACTCACTAGACATCAACGGGGAAGGCAGGCACGACACGGGGACAACACAGGGTACTGGAGGAAATGACGCCACAAGGAAATGAGTACAGACAGACACCTAAATACCCACACTAATTAACAATGATCAACACCTGGCCAAAACACAGAATCACAAACACAACCTAGACACAAAAGCAATGACACCATAAACACAACTAGACACTAAGGCAATGACACACTAAACACAACTAGACACTAAGGCAATGACACACAACAACTCAACAGGGGGGTGACATCAAACACAGACAGGGATGGCCCAGGATAACAGAATATTAGAAATCAAATCAATAATGTGCAACCAACATAAAATGGCCATCGGACCATCGGGCTTAGGTCACCAGAGGGAGGTAGGGAGCCAATGTCAGGAGGAGAGCACTGTCCAATGTTATTCTCATGCCCGGTCCAGCCAGGACCGGGCCTTGGAACGTAACAGGTATCGGTTGATATCGGTATCGGAAATTAAGAGTTGGACAATATCGGTATATCGGATATCGGTAAAAAAAAAGCCAATATCGAACATCCCTAATATATGATATATAGAATTATTGTACATGCTATCATACAGAGTTATATGGGTGGGAAATGTCCCATTATGATGGATCATGCAGGATGCATGACCTTAATATTCGGAATGCCTAAATCCACACATCATATCAAATCACACATAGGATTCAAATATTAACAGAGGCGGTTCCAGCTCTCCGGGACATCTTCTTCTAGGTGCAGAAAACATTGTCGCAGTCAATGTGCCACTGCCTGGCTAACCATTACAGTAGAGATCAAACAAAATCATACCAGCTGCTTAACCCTGGTCCCTACAGGCCATTAGCCTACAACCATAGCCAAGGCCTCTGGCAAATGGATAACCTGTGGGTGAGCTAACACACATACAGTGTACACTAGGGATGGGCAATATGGCAAAAAAAATTATCACGATAAAAAGAAATTCATACCACTCGATATCGATAATTATCTCGATATACATGAAATAATTATTTCTGTCAAGTTTAAAGGCTATTTTTGCTGCTGAATGAAAGCTGAAGAAACCAGAAGGTTAATTGTGGTTCAGAATATTATTTATTGTCAGAACATGACAAACTAGGCCTACTTGCCAAAACAACAAATCTGAGGTAGAACATGAACACAAACTGTATAACAATAAAACTTTTATAACTGGCATTAGGGCTGGGCGATATGGCCAAAAACGTTATCGCGATAAAATTATAAAATTATTTTCATATAACTCGATATCGATAATTATCGTCGATATGTCTGTCAAGTTTAATTAACTTCTTATGCCCGGCGCCGATGGACGGGCTATTAATAGACTTGTTTTGCTGCTGCGAATGTCTCGAGTTGATGTCGTCATCAGTCCGCGCACGTTAGCAGTTAGCCAGAGCAAGCGGTGTATTCCATAACAATGTACTAAATATGACCCTAAAATACTCCGTTCCGCCCCAATACATTGCAACGACGTCCACTGTATACCCCACACTACTATAAACGTGGCCTCAGAATTCACGCCACACACCCACTCGGCACGTAAATTATAAAATAGCGCCGTGCAAGCTAATTAGCCTAGCCAGCCTTGTTTACTACTTGAGTCCTACCTCCGGGTCTCCTTCCGGGTCTCCTTCCGCTGTCGGCCATCTCCTTCACTGATTGGTTGTTAGTGCGTGTGCTCATATCCAAGCTTGGAAAATCGATATATATCGAAACTTTGCGACGTTTCATGTTTATTTCGAGGAAATAATTTATCGTGATAGTTATCATTATCGTTTTATCGCCCAGCCCTAACTGCCATTAATAATGAAAAATAAATTAAATCTCAAGTCTGATTAGCACACATAGCCTACGGTGTACAGACGGTTTCAAACTGTATTTTAAATTAGAAAGCAAACAAAATAAATGGAAAAGATAAAAAGAAATCTCAATTTGGTCAGTATTGTCATTTGGACAAGCAAAGCCATTACTTTAACACATTCAGTGCCAAAAACGACTTAAGTTGTTTCTGGGCCCCGACCACTGAGTGCCAAAAACGACTAAAGTCGTTTCTGGGTCGTTTTTCCTTTTTTTCGATATTTTTATTCATTATCCACCCGTTATGGTGGATAATGGTTGCCTGTTGTTACCATAGTGAAGGAATCTATGTTTTTCAATGTGTATATAATGTATATAAATATATCGGTGGATGACAGCATCTACTCATAGCCATCTCAGAGGAGGAGGACAACAGAGAGAGAGTGTGTGTTAGCAGCAGACTAATAGCAGCAGATGAGGATTTGGGCTGTGCTGTTAACATCAACAGCTGATAGCCACTGCAGCGTCAAGGTTACTTGATCTTGAGAAAGTGCATTACCAAGCCACAGCGTTTGTTTTGGGGTAATAGGTGCGGTAATATCAACATTGCCGTTGCTATAGTGATTTGGGTCAAAGTGCCGTTGCCATAGTAACAGTCACAAGAGAGAGGTCGACATTGCGAGACTTGAAGACGGTAAGCTGTGGGGTCTTCAGGAGACTAGTTAGATTGAGACACGACGCACAGGCGAGCAGACGCGTTGATCAGAGACTTTGAAATGGTTCCTCGCGGGGAGGAAGGGAATATGCCATGTCATCGCTAGCTTCAGCTAACAGGGAATGGTTGTTGGCTACGACGAGGCCTCAGAACCATTGGAATAATGAGAGAAGAGACGGTGGAGAATAATGAATTTAGTTTTCCTTCAAAGACTGTTCAAGGACATTACAGAACGGTGTTTCCATCTGGTACAGAGGCTATGTTTATGGAATAAACAAAGTTTTTCCAAGAAAGGTACCACGTTTGCCAGTGTCGAATTCTTCTGATTACGGATAGCATTAACAGGGATGAAACAGTTGTCCAGCCAGTATGAGAAGGTTGACTTCAGAGATCACAGAGATAAACACAACGCAGAAACTTCACGAACACAGGTGACAAGGTGATACTGGCTGATTATGACCGATATCTTTCAATAGGGAATGAGTCTGAGGTCGCCAAAGTGCATCCTAGTCAAGGTAAGGGGTATATGATATCAATCTTGCGTTGATTCAAGCATGCCTTCACCTCGATCGAACTTGCGTGTGTAACGTTAGTCCACAACGTATGCCATTGGTGGCGATCAAAGCATCAAAAAACGACCCCCCCCCCCCCCCCCCCCCTCCTTTCATGCATTCATGATGAAACATAATACCTATGGTATAGATTTGATTTGAGGATAATAGCGGGTCCAGACAAGAAACGGCAATGGTTATAGTATAATACAGGAATAAGGCTATTCCTCAGCATTTCAGGAATTACCCCAGACCGATCTAAAAATATTCTTATATTCACCACGGTATAACGCGCGAATGTATGCATGGAAAAATTATCTCTTTTTTGCATCTTGACAGGAAGAAAGTCACGGTCAAATGACCATAGTATTGTATCGATAGCTATATAGCTCTACAAACAAGGTGACGGACTCCTATCTTTTAAAGCGTGGCATTGAATAGATGAGGCCCGAAAACGGCACGCGGCACTCAAAGTTGCGGGCAAGAAAGACAAGTCTGTCCACTGTCTCTGGTTTTAAAGCTGCCCTGTTGCAGGTCACAATGAAAAAATACCACGATTCATATTTATATAGAGGAATATCGCGATCATTATTGTTTTATCGCCCAGCCCTACGTCAAGGATACCTCTCTCACCCCAACCACAGACTTTTTGCCCTCCTTCGCTCTGGGTGGCACTATAGGAATATCAGGACCAGCAGGCTCAGGAACAGCGCCTTCTCCCTAGCTGTCATCTCACTGAACTCTGCACCACGGTGTCTACCCAATGACACTGTATGACATCAATGTACAATAACACTGTATACATTTATCTATATCTGTATAACTGTATATCCACACTGTATATATACATGTATCTATATCTGTATATCCATACCTACTCTTATTAGTTAAACCACTGCCTTTCATGTCTCATGGAGGGTTTCCCACCACTTTACAACATCAGTAACAGTGTGAATGGTGTTTAGTAGGGTAAGATGAGTTCAGCTGAAACACACAGTATACACACATGACTTCAAGTTACTTTACTTTGTACGCTCCAATATCGTCTCCATAAAATTGACTTCTGGTGTGGTCTTTGCAAATACTTTAATCAGTCCAAGGTTTGCCAATGGTCCCTTGTTATTGATACCAACAAAGCTTGTCAGTTATGCCAAGAATGAATTTGACTGAAAGTTACAGACATCATTGTATACTCAGTCATCTTATGGCCAAAAATAAAAGTCAGGTAAAAGTTAAATAGTAAATACTTGGAGATGAGAGGTGAGGGAGGTGACAGGAGAGGTGGGGGAGGTGACATGAGAAGTGAGGGAGGTGACATGAGAGGTGGGGGAGGTGACAGGAGAGGTGGGGGAGGTGACATGAGAGGTGGGGGAGGTGACATGAGAGGTGGGGGAGGTGACATGAGAGGTGGGGGAGGTGACATGAGAAGTGGGGGAGGTGACATGAGAGGTGGGGGAGGTGACATGAGAAGTGGGGGAGGTGACATGAGAGGTGGGGGAGGTGACATGAGAGGTGGGGGAGGTGACATGAGAAGTGGGGGAGGTGACATGAGAGGTGGGGGAGGTGACATGAGAAGTGGGGGAGGTGACATGAGAAGTGGGGGAGGTGACATGAGAGGTGGGGGAGGTGACATGAGAAGTGGGGGAGGTGACATGAGAAGTGGGGGAGGTGACATGAGAAGTGGGGGAGTGAGGGAGGTGACATGAGAGGTGGGGGAGTGAGGGAGGTGACATGAGAGGTGGGGGAGCGAGGGAGGTGACAGGAGAGGTGGGGGAGGTGACATGAGAAGTGGGGGAGTGAGGGAGGTGACAGGAGAGGTGGGGGAGTGAGGGAGGTGACATGAGAGGTGGGGGAGCGAGGGAGGTGACAGGAGAGGTGGGGGAGTGAGGGAGGTGACATGAGAAGTGGGGGAGTGAGGGAGGTGACAGGAGAGGTGGGGGAGTGAGGGAGGTGACAGGAGAGGTGGGGGAGTGAGGGAGGTGATAAGAGAGGTGGGGGAGTGAGGGAGGTGACAGGAGAGGTGGGGGAGTGAGGGAGGTGACAGGAGAGGTGGGGGAGTGAGGGAGGTGACAGGAGAGGTGAGGGAGTGAGGGAGGTGATAAGAGAGGTGGGGGAGTGAGGGAGGTGACATGAGAGGTGGGGGAGTGAGGGAGGTGACAGGAGAGGTGGGGGAGTGAGGGAGGTGACATGAGAGGTGGGGGAGTGAGGGAGGTGACAGGAGAGGTGGGGGAGTGAGGGAGGTGACATGAGAGGTGGGGGAGCGAGGGAGGTGACATGAGAGGTGGGGGAGGTGACATGAGAAGTGGGGGAGTGAGGGAGGTGACAGGAGAGGTGGGGGAGTGAGGGAGGTGACATGAGAAGTGGGGGAGTGAGGGAGGTGACAGGAGAGGTGGGGGAGTGAGGGAGGTGACAGGAGAGGTGGGGGAGCGAGGGAGGTGACATGAGAGGTGGGGGAGTGAGGGAGGTGATAAGAGAGGTGGGGGAGTGAGGGAGGTGACATGAGAAGTGGGGGAGTGAGGGAGGTGACAGGAGAGGTGGGGGAGTGAGGGAGGTGACAGGAGAGGTGGGGGAGTGAGGGAGGTGACAGGAGAGGTGAGGGAGTGAGGGAGGTGACATGAGAGGTGGGGGAGTGAGGGAGGTGACAGGAGAGGTGGGGGAGTGAAGGAGGTGACAGGAGAGGTGGGGGAGTGAGGGAGGTGACAGGAGAGGTGGGGGAGTGAGGGAGGTGACATGAGAGGTGGGGGAGTGAGGGAGGTGATAAGAGAGGTGGGGGAGTGAGGGAGGTGACAGGAGAGGTGGGGGAGTGAGGGAGGTGACAGGAGAGGTGGGGGAGTGAGGGAGGTGACATGAGAGGTGGGGGAGGTGAGAGAGGTGACAGGAGAGGTGGGGGAGTGAGGGAGGTGACAGGAGAGGTGGGGGAGTGAGGGAGGTGACAGGAGAGGTGAGGGAGTGAGGGAGGTGATAAGAGAGGTGGGGGAGTGAGGGAGGTGATAAGAGAGGTGGGGGAGTGAGGGAGGTGACAGGAGAGGTGGGGGAGTGAGGGAGGTGATAAGAGAGGTGGGGGAGTGAGGGAGGTGACAGGAGAGGTGGGGGAGTGAGGGAGGTGACAGGAGAGGTGGGGGAGTGAGGGAGGTGACATGAGAGGTGGGGGAGTGAGGGAGGTGACAGGAGAGGTGGGGGAGTGAGGGAGGTGACAGGAGAGGTGGGGGAGCGAGGGAGGTGACATGAGAGGTGGGGGAGTGAGGGAGGTGATAAGAGAGGTGGGGGAGTGAGGGAGGTGACAGGAGAGGTGGGGGAGTGAGGGAGGTGACAGGAGAGGTGGGGGAGTGAGGGAGGTGATAAGAGAGGTGGGGGAGTGAGGGAGGTGACATGAGAGGTGGGGGAGCGAGGGAGGTGACATGAGAGGTGGGGGAGTGAGGGAGGTGACATGAGAGGTGGGGGAGTGAGGGAGGTGATAAGAGAGGTGGGGGAGTGAGGGAGGTGACAGGAGAGGTGGGGGAGTGAGGGAGGTGATAAGAGAGGTGGGGGAGTGAGGGAGGTGACAGGAGAGGTGGGGGAGTGAGGGAGGTGATAAGAGAGGTGGGGGAGTGAGGGAGGTGACATGAGAGGTGGGGGAGTGAGGGAGGTGACATGAGAGGTGGGGGAGTGAGGGAGGTGATAAGAGAGGTGGGGGAGTGAGGGAGGTGACAGGAGAGGTGGGGGAGTGAGGGAGGTGATAAGAGAGGTGGGGGAGTGAGGGAGGTGACATGAGAGGTGGGGGAGTGAGGGAGGTGACATGAGAGGTGGGGGAGTGAGGGAGGTGATAAGAGAGGTGGGGGAGTGAGGGAGGTGACACCGGCTGCGCGCGGGCAGGCGATTTGCGGGCGGGAAGCGAATTTTTCCGCTTTGGTTGGATTCAGAGTAGGGCTGGGCGATACGGCCTCTAAATGATATCGCGATATTTTTTGGCCATATCACGATACACGATCGCAATATTTTGACATTTCCTCTAAAGCACTTAAAAATGCTTGATTTAACCCTTTGATGCATACAGTCACGCAAATATGATGATTATAATAAGTCCCTGCAACATATGTTAGCATTATTAAACCATGAAGATGCTTTAAAAAATAATTAAATGAAAATGTACTAAGAGTAGTCTACTGACACACTAATAAAAAATGTATACATCTAAGACAATTTATATAAAAACTCTTGGGTGCCTAAGACTTTTGCACAGTACTGTGTTTTCTATCCACTTTAGCCAAACACACACACACACACACACACACACACACACACACACACACACACACACACACACACACACACACACACACACACACACACACACACACACACATATATATATATATATGTATTAGGGCTGTCCCCGACTAAGGATTTGGATGGTCGACTAGGATTGGCCAAAATTTGCCATTAGTCGACTATTGGTCGACTTAAAAAAAAATTAAAAAGAAAAAGTATAATATATATATATATATATATTTTTTTTAATTTATTTTTATTTTTTATCATTCCATTTAGGCTGTGGGGGGTGCTTAATGTCTGAAGGAGTCGACTGAAGGCTTCTTGTCCTCTGCAAAAGCATGCAATTGGTCCACTGATGGATACACCTTGATATTTGTCTGGTCTAGTGTGTTCATTAGATGGGTGAAATCCTCTTTCAGTGCCTCTGTGCCTGTTTTCATAGGCAGTTAGCCTCTGGTATGTGTGCCATTAGCGTTAGCCATGCTTCTAGGCCTCTTTTCTTTTGGAAAGAATGATTAAAAAAAATTAAAAATTAAAAATGAATATATTTTTAAATTTTATTTATTTTTATTATATTCGACTAAGAGGTTGGCCAGTCGACCAAGGCTCCTTTCGACCGATTAGTCGACTAATCAATTAATAGGGGTCAGCCCTAATATGTACATATATATATACACACTACTGTGAGAAAATTATAATCACACACAAAGGGATAATGGCTTATAGCTGACTTAATGATTTTAGAATATTTCAGATAATTAAATGTTTATATCATCAACTATCCAGTTAGTATTTATACTGTAACGTTTGGCTACTTTAAATCATTGAATGTAGAGAGAGAGAGAGAGAGAGAGAGAGAGAGAGAGAGAGAGAGAGAGAGAGGGCGAGAACGCGCGAGAAGAGAGCCAAGGGGCAGGAGGGGAGGTAGAGGGGCAGGATGGGAGGTAGAGGGGCAGGAGGGGAGGTAGAGGGGCAGGAGGGGAGGTAGAGGGGCAGGAGGGAGGTAGAGGGGCAGGAGGGGAGGTAGAGGGGCAGGAGGGAGGTAGAGGGGCAGGAGGGGAGGTAGAGGGGCAGGAGGGAGGTAGAGGGGCAGGAGGGAGGTAGAGGGGCAGGAGGGAGGTAGAGGGGCAGGAGGGAGGTAGAGGGGCAGGAGGGGAGGTAGAGGGGCAGGAGGGGAGGTAGAGGGGCAGGAGGGAGGTAGAGGGGCAGGAGGGGAGGTAGAGGGGCAGGAGGTAGAGGGGCAGGAGGGAGGTAGAGGGGCAGGAGGGAGGTAGAGGGGCAGGAGGGGAGGTAGAGGGGCAGGAGGGAGGTAGAGGGGCAGGAGGGGAGGTAGAGGGGCAGGAGGGAGGTAGGGGGGCAGGAGGGAGGTAGAGGGGCAGGAGGGAGGTAGAGGGGCAGGAGGGAGGTAGAGGGGCAGGAGGGGAGGTAGAGGGGCAGGAGGGAGGTAGAGGGGCAGGAGGGAGGTAGAGGGGCAGGAGGGAGGTAGAGGGGCAGGAGGGGAGGTAGAGGGGCAGGAGGGAGGTAGAGGGGCAGGAGGGAGGTAGAGGGGCAGGAGGGAGGGAGAGGGGCAGGAGGGAGGTAGAGGGGCAGGAGGGGAGGTAGAGGGGCAGGAGGGAGGGAGAGGGGCAGGAGGGAGGTAGAGGGGCAGGAGGGGAGGTAGAGGGGCAGGAGGGAGGGAGAGGGGCAGGAGGGAGGTAGAGGGGCAGGAGGGGAGATAGAGGGGCAGGAGGTAGAGGGGCAGGAGGGAGGTAGAGGGGCAGGAGGGAGGTAGAGGGGCAGGAGGGGAGGTAGAGGGGCAGGAGGGGAGGTAGAGGGGCAGGAGGGAGGTAGAGGGGCAGGAGGGAGGTAGAGGGGCAGGAGGGAGGTAGAGGGGCAGGAGGGGAGGTAGAGGGGCAGGAGGGAGGTAGAGGGGCAGGAGGGAGGTAGAGGGGCAGGAGGGAGGGAGAGGGGCAGGAGGGAGGTAGAGGGGCAGGAGGGGAGGTAGAGGGGCAGGAGGGAGGGAGAGGGGCAGGAGGGAGGTAGAGAGGCAGGAGGGGAGGTAGAGGGGCAGGAGGGAGGGAGAGGGGCAGGAGGGAGGTAGAGGGGCAGGAGGGGAGATAGAGGGGCAGGAGGTAGAGGGGCAGGAGGGAGGTAGAGGGGCAGGAGGGAGGTAGAGGGGCAGGAGGGGAGGTAGAGGGGCAGGAGGGAGGTAGAGGGGCAGGAGGGGAGGTAGAGGGGCAGGAGGGAGGTAGAGGGGCAGGAGGGAGGGAGAGGGGCAGGAGGGGAGGTAGAGGGGCAGGAGGGAGGTAGAGGGGCAGGAGGGGAGGTAGAGGGGCAGGAGGGGAGGTAGAGGGGCAGGAGGGGAGGTAGAGGGGCAGGAGGTAGAGGGGCAGGAGGGAGGTAGAGGGGCAGGAGGTAGAGGGGCAGGAGGGGAGGTAGAGGGGCAGGAGGGGAGGTAGAGGGGCAGGAGGGGAGGTAGAGGGGCAGGAGGGAGGTAGAGGGGCAGGAGGGAGGTAGAGGGGCAGGAGGGGAGGTAGAGGGGCAGGAGGGGAGGTAGAGGGGCAGGAGGGGAGGTAGAGGGGCAGGAGGGGAGGTAGAGGGGCAGGAGGGAGGTAGAGGGGCAGGAGGTAGAGGGGCAGGAGGGGAGGTAGAGGGGCAGGAGGGAGGTAGGGGGGCAGGAGGGAGGTAGAGGGGCAGGAGGGAGGTAGAGGGGCAGGAGGGAGGTAGAGGGGCAGGAGGGAGGTAGAGGGGCAGGAGGGAGGTAGAGGGGCAGGAGGGAGGTAGAGGGGCAGGAGGGAGGGAGAGGGGCAGGAGGGAGGTAGAGGGGCAGGAGGGGAGGTAGAGGGGCAGGAGGGAGGGAGAGGGGCAGGAGGGGAGGTAGAGGGGCAGGAGGGAGGGAGAGGGGCAGGAGGGAGGTAGAGGGGCAGGAGGGGAGATAGAGGGGCAGGAGGTAGAGGGGCAGGAGGGAGGTAGAGGGGCAGGAGGGAGGTAGAGGGGCAGGAGGGGAGGTAGAGGGGCAGGAGGGAGGTAGAGGGGCAGGAGGGGAGGTAGAGGGGCAGGAGGTAGAGGGGCAGGAGGGAGGTAGAGGGGCAGGAGGTAGAGGGGCAGGAGGGGAGGTAGAGGGGCAGGAGGGGAGGTAGAGGGCAGGAGGGGAGGTAGAGGGGCAGGAGGGAGGTAGAGGGGCAGGAGGGAGGTAGAGGGGCAGGAGGGGAGGTAGAGGGGCAGGAGGGAGGTAGAGGGGCAGGAGGGAGGTAGAGGGGCAGGAGGGGAGGTAGAGGGGCAGGATGGGGGTAGAGGGGCAGGAGGGAGGTAGAGGGGCAGGAGGGGAGGTAGAGGGGCAGGAGGGGAGGTAGAGGGGCAGGAGGTAGAGGGGCAGGAGGGAGGTAGAGGGGCAGGAGGGGAGGTAGAGGGGCAGGAGGGAGGTAGAGGGGCAGGAGGGGAGGTAGAGGGGCAGGAGGGGAGGTAGAGGGGCAGGAGGGAGGTAGAGGGGCAGGAGGGGAGGTAGAGGGGCAGGAGGGGGAGGTAGAGGGGCAGGAGGGGGAGGTAGAGGGGCAGGAGGGAGGTAGAGGGGCAGGAGGGAGGTAGAGGGGCAGGAGGTAGAGGGGCAGGAGGGGAGGTAGAGGGGCAGGAGGTAGAGTGCAGGAGGGGAGGTAGAGGGGCAGGAGGTAGAGGGGCAGGAGGGGAGGTAGAGGGGCAGGAGGGGGAGGTAGAGGGGCAGGAGGGGAGGTAGAGGGGCAGGAGGGGGAGGTAGAGGGGCAGGAGGGGAGGTAGAGGGGCAGGAGGGGGAGGTAGAGGGGCAGGAGGGAGGTAGAGGGGCAGGAGGGGGGCAGAGCCAGAGAAGAGGACGGGTAGGGGCTGGAGGAAAGGGGTGTCCGTTCTCAAATTAGATTCTGGAATCTGTGTATGAAGTTCACAGGAGGATCCTTTTCATAGAGGGGGTTGGTGTGTGTGTGTGTGTGTGTGTGTGTGTGTGTGTGTGTGTGTGTGTGTGTGTGTGTGTGTGTGTGTGTGTGTGTGTGTGTGTGTGTGTGTGTGTGTGTGTGTGTGTGTGTGTGTGTGTGTGTGTGTGTGTGTGTGTGTGTGTGTGTGTGTGTGTGTGTGTGTGTGTGTGTGTGTGTGTGTGTGTGTGTGTGTGTGTGTGGAGTGGGGTGGTGGCTCCACATCATGTGAGCGTTGTGGGGGTGGGGGGCTCCGAGTGAAGGGTACACAGTACACATTAGACAGACACATAACTGTCAAAGGCGCAGCCAGAAAAAATACATTCAGATAAGACAGACGGACAGACGGACAGATGAGAATGGACAGACTGATGTGACCGGACATGATAAGATACCATCTCCGACTTCAGTTTCAATACAACACGTGTTCTGAAATTATGCTCTTTCCAACGACTGCCATCATTGTAACCACATTATTTCACGACGCATATTCACTTGAGTAAATTGTTTTC
>NC_140168.1:123434444-123469444 GCF_963971535.1 Notolepis coatsorum | reverse complement strand
CTCCACTGCCTACTCTCTCTAACTATTTTTTCTACCTCCCTCCCATCTCTCATCCTCCCTCTCCATCTCTCTCTCTCTCTCTCTCTCTCTCTCTCTCCATCTCTCACTACAGCGTTACCTCCTCTGTCTTTTCTCAGTCCATCCACTGCCTTTATCTTCGCTACACCTCCTCTATCAATCATTTCACGTTATTATCTTTTCATTTTCTATAATTTCATGTTATTATCTTTTATTTTTCTATCATTTCATGTTATTATCTTTTCTTTTTCTATCATTTCATGTTATTATCTTTTATTTTTCTATCATTTCACGTTATTATCTTTTCTTTTTCTATCATTTCACATTCATTTTTATAATTTTTTTCTTCAATAATTCCATGTACATTCAAATGTACATTATAAACAACCTTTTCTAGACTACATTTTCAGTCTTTGTTTTGATAGATTAACACAAACACGGCTATTAAGGTTGCACTAAAATCATATCAATATGATCATGATACTTGTGCCACAATATCTTGTACAGTTGACATTTTGAGAATTTTGAGCGCTTTTAATGCTACATGAATCATCATTAAAATAGAAAAATAAACGTCAAAGTTAAATTATAACCATGTGTTTCATAGAAACCTGAAATAATTTTGTCCTAAACATAAACAATTAGGCCTAATCTATTTCCAACAATCAAATTAATCAAACTCTTAACCTATCGCAGACATCGCAGGCATCTTGGTGGTCAAACAACAGGTTATTGTAGTCAAACAGAAAGTGATTGTAATCAAACAACAGGTGATTATCATTAATGTCAGCCATGGCCAATGAGCTGTGGCATGAAACATTGTCATTACAGTAAGTACTACTCATTTATAACACATCGTAAGTATTACTCATTTACAACACATCCTAAGTACTCAAGACCTCATCCCTTGAATCTAGAATCTTTCTTCTTATCCGCCCCTCTTCTCCACATTCTATCCCTCCCCTATCATATCTGTCCTTCTCCATATCTTTCCATCCTTCCTCCAACACCTCCCTCGATTGCGCTTGTATCTCTTTCACTCCGCCCTCCCTCTCCGTCACTTCATCCCTTCTTTCTATCACAAGTACAATGGCCTTGTGACACGTTTAGTCCGAGGAGCCGTAATGTAGCTAACAGGAAGGGGGGGGGGGGGGCAGACGACTGGGCGAGACAGAACTCACGTCGACCACGTTGCTGGGATTCCACACTGCTGCTATATTAGCTACCACTATTTTTACTCATACATGACAAACTAAAAATGTCTTTTACTCTCTTAACACTTAACAACACTAAGGGCTAGATTCACAAAGAATGGATTGCACGGTGCTAGTTGCACCCTACTTACAATTCATTATAAATTGAAAATGGGGGACCCTGGTGTAAACAAGACGAAAGTCTTTCTCTGGTCTGCATCCCCTTAACAATTGTGTGTATTGAGCCGTACTGTATTCTACCCATTCTACAATCTGTTAATAAAAGTTTCAATCAATCAAATTTGATTGATAGTAGTATAGTAGTATAATATACATAGTATCATAGTACATAGTAGATAGTAGTATAGACATAGTATCATAGTACAGAGTAGGTAGTAGTATATGTATAGTAGTAGCATAGGTAGAAAAAAGGGTAGGGAGTCGAGGACCTCACTTAAGGAATAGGCCTATCGTTTGTTTTAATACGCACAAAACGTTTTCGACCGTCCGGCCTTCATCAGTGTGCATAGTAGTAGTAGCATAGTACATAGTAGACTAGATAGTAGTATAGACATACAGTAGTATCATAGTACATAGTAGATATAGCAGGAGGCACTGCTCTAAAGGAAGTCAGTGACTTCAAATACCTGGGCTCGTGGGTCAACTCGTCCGAGCAGGACCTTAAAGTGAGGAAGGCCACTTGCGTGGAGGGCCCTGACCGGCATGACCAGTGTGTGGAAATCCAACCTCCCCCGTCAAATCAAGCTCAGCTTCTTGTATGCAACAGTTGAGTCTGTTCTTCTGTATGGCAGTGAATGCTGGACCCTGAAGCCCACCCAGCAGAAGTCCCTGGATGGGTGCTACACCAGAATGATGCGTGTGGTGCTTAACATCAACAGGGATGGGATGGGGTGGGGGGGGGGGGGGGGGGGGGGTGGGGGGGGGGGGGGGGGGGGGGGGGGGGGGGGGTGCTAAGGGTGAGCGAGCAAGTGGCAGTCAGGAGAATGAGGCTGGCAGGTCACTGCCAGAGACACCATGAGCTGCCAACCAGCAAACTTGTGCTGTGGGAGCCAACACACGGGCATCGATCACGAGGACGTCCGACATTAACCTATGTGAGTATAGACATAGCCTACTGTAGTATCATAGTACATAGTAGATAGCAGTATACATAGTAGCATAGTACATAGTAGATAGTAGTATAGATATAGTAACATAATACATAATACATAGTAGTATAGTACATACTAGTAAAAGTAAGAAGGCACATATCTTTTCTATTTTTATAGGTTTGGGGGGAAAAGCATGGACTATGACAGCCGCTGTAGTCGTCCTGCAGGACAGATGAAAGATGCTACACCCCGAGCCCCCCCCCCCATCTGTTCGATTCCTCAGCATCTATAAAACAACGTTAATGACACTCTGCCTTCACAAGACGGCTTCATTGAGTTTCCAGTGGAAACTGACAACAGCACCGGAACGCCGGATTGTTTGCATGATCGAATCCTGATCTCTTTGGTTCCAAGGTGTAAGAGATCGCGCTCAAACGGTTTGAGCTCAACGCAAGGCCCGATGCACCTCAAAATAGAAGTGTTAATCACGTGGTTGCTTTTCAGATGATAGTGAATGAGATGGCGGAAGAGGAGCCGCTGGTGCGTCACACTTCTTCAATAGGTGGATGTGCCGATATTGGGTCTCATTCTCAAACGAAGTTACGACTAAATATTTCGTCTTTGCCAGATTTTGGCCTATTTAAGACATATTAGGGCTGGGAGTGGGAGTCCTCAAATTTTTCCTGAGATCTTATTTGAGAGCAGATCTAAGAGTGCTGAGGAGCACACTTAAATATGCTCTCAGCCCACGATCAAATCTCATGATTGATTGACTAATTTAAAATGTTATTATAACTTGACAGACTGTGATTCCTTCACGTCAACGCTACAGGCCTCCTTGGAATTAATTACTTAATCATAATTAAAATAAATATGACAATATTTGTACGATAAGAAATTACGAATTTGATGTCGGAAAAATAAATAATATGGATTCATCTGATCACAGGGCAGCTGGATTAACCATATCTGAACCAGCTATTTTGGACAAATAATTACTCAGATATTCAAACACAATTATGCAATTATTGTGAAATGATTGAAAATAATAATAATTTAATGCCTTCTGTGGAATTTGTATTTCTTATTTGTTACACATCTGTTTTAATGATTAATTATATACATTTGAAAGAATGCAGGTCAACATGCAATGTATCCCATTGATTGGTATACAATGGGACAGACCTTTGTTTGATTGATTGATTGAAAACTTTATTAACAGATTGCAGAATGGGTACAGTACAGTACAGCTCAATTACATAAGGGGATGCAGACCAGAGAAAGAATTTCATCTTGTTTACATCAGGGTCCCCCATTTTCAATTCATCATAACATATATGACACACATGACACAGATAGACAGTACTGCTACATCTATACATTTATGACATACCAGATTTGCAAATACAGTACTGTTTGTGATACAAAAAGAGTCCAGAAAAGAGAGTACATTTGACATAGAAACTGTTGGAGGAGGTTGGGTAGGAGGGGTGGTAGACTTACACTGTACAAGAAAAACTGTACATTGGAATATTGACAAAACCATACTTGGTCATTTACTGTACATTGGACACAATGACACAAGAGGCTTATGGCAGGGACTGAGGGCTATAACTGACTACAAAGTCAGCGCCCCCTCAATGGGGAGCGACGACGCCTCCCTTGCGGACCAGCTCAACACCTTCTACGCGCGGTTTGGTGCAAACAGTGGCACTGCTAGCCTAACGGCTAGTGACGTCACTGGTGTGCCGGCTGTTGTGGAGGGGGGGGGGGCATCCGTGGGGGGGTGGGGACGCTCTCTCATTGACGGTACACAGTGTGAGAAGAGCATTTATGCAGGTGAACACCAGGAAGGCTGCTGGCCCAGATGGTATAACAGGACGCATACTTAAGTCCTGTGCCAACCAGCTTGCCCCGGTGTTCACCGCCATATTTAATCAATCCCTGGCGGAGTCAGTGGTCCCTGCCTGCTTCAAGATGTCTACCATCATCCCTGTACCGAAGAAACCCTCCCCAACATGTCCAAATGACTACAGACCGGTGGCACTCACCTCTGTGGTCATGAAATGTTTTGAGAGGCTGGTCAAGGACCACATTTGTGCCTCCCTCCCCAGTGATATGGACCCTATGCAATTTGCATACAGGACAAACAGGTCCACTGACGACGCGGTCTCCCAGGTACTGCACAGCACCCTCTCCCATCTGGACCGTCAGAAGGGGGGCTATGTGAGACTGTTGTTCATTGACTACAGCTCAGCGTTCAACACCATAGTCCCCACCAGACTGGTGGACAAGCTGATCGAGCTGGTTCTGAGCTCCGCCCTGAGCGCCTGGGTACTGGACTTTCTGAGTGAAAGACCCCAGGCGGTCAGGGTGGGGGGTCAGACCTCCAACACCATCACCCTGAGCATCGGGTCCCCCCAGGGCTGTGTTCTAAGCCCCCTGCTGTACTCACTCTACACACACGATTGTGTGGCCAAGTTCAGCTCCAACTCCATAGTGAAGTTCGCAGACGACACGGTGGTGGTGGGGCTGATCTCGGACAACGACGAGAAGGCCTACCGGAAGGAGGTTGAGGTACTGGAACGCTGGTGCCAGGACAACAGCCTGCTCCTGAACATTGGTAAAACCAAGGAGCTGATCGTGGATTATAGGAGAGGACAGCAGGAGACACACACACCACTGATGATTAACGGGGCTACCGTGGACAGGGTGAGCAGCTTTAAGTACCTGGGGGTCCACATCTCAGAGGATCTGACATGGTCAACACACATAGACACAGTAGTAAAGAAGGCGAAACAGCGCCTCTACCACCTGAGACAGTTAAGGAAGTTCAGAGTATCGGGGAAGATACTCCAGTCCTTCTACTCAGGAGCTGTAGAGAGCATCTTGACCGGAAACATCACTGCCTGGTATGGAAACAGCACGGCACAGGACAAGAAGGCCCTACAGAGAGTGGTGCGCTCAGCCGAGCGTACCACGGGTATTGCACTACCTCCCCTGCAGGTTCTATACAACAAGAGGTGCAAATCCAGAGCCTGCAGGATAATGAAAGACCCTCACCACCCCAATAACAGCCTGTTCCAGCTGCTGAGGTCAGGCAGACGCCTGCGAACCCCAGCTACTAGGACAGAGCGGCTTAGGCTCAGCTTCTTCCCCCAGGCCATCAGAGCCCTGAACAATGAACATTGAGTGCCACAGAGCACTGAACTATCCACACACAAGCACACATGAACACACACATGTGCACGCTCACCGGGCTTTTTTTTTTTTTTTATATATTTTTATTAGTTTTTTTTAGACATTACAGTAGACACTACGAACGTGACATACATACACATACAAAAATATATATATAAATAAATAAAATAAAAATACAGAACAAAACACCAAAAAACATGTAAAAAAGATATATATATATATAGCCTAATAATAATAATAATAATACAAAAATATATATATATATATAAATAAAAAAAGATCAAATAAAAAGTTCTCAGAGCACTTCATGTTACAGAGTCGTTCCTATACAGTGTCCTTGTTTCAGGAGGTGAGAGACGTAGTCAACCGTTCCACATAAGAGATAAAGGGTTGCCACACCACATCGAATTTCCCACTTGATCCCCGCAAAGTATATTTTATCTTTAAATGGTACATTACATCGCAAATCCACCTGCCAAATGAGGGAGGATGTTCATCTTTCCAGTTCATAAGAATGAGACGTCTTGCTAGAAGGGAGGAGTAAGCGATGCAGTTCAGTTGTGCTTTTGGTAGATGTAAGTCCTCCGGAAAGAACACCAAAAAAACCCAGGAAGTGACATGGTTCCAGTACCCGACCTGCCAGGTCTGAGTAGAGCTTAAATATGGACGACCAGAAGTCTGCTAGGCTAGGACATGACCAAAATGTGTGATACACATAGACACAGTAGTAAAGAAAGCGAAGCAGCGCCTCTACCACCTGAGACAGTTAAGGAAGTTCAGAGTATCGGGGAAGATACTCCAGTCCTTCTACTCAGGAGCTGTAGAGAGCATCTTGACCGGAAACATCACTGCCTGGTATGGGAACAGCACGGCACAGGACAAGAAGGCCCTCAGCCGAGCGTACCACGGGTATTGTGCTACCTCCCCTGCAGGCTCTATACAACAAGAGGTGCAAATCCAGAGCCTGCAGGATAATGAAAGACCCCCACCACCCCAATAACAGCCTGTTCCAGCTGCTGAGGTCAGGCAGACGCCTGCGAACCCCAGCCACTAGGACGGAGAGGCTTAGGCTCAGCTTCTTCCCCCAGGCCATCAGAGCCTTGAACAATGAACATTGAGTGCCACAGAACACTGAACTACTGAACACAGAACACTGAACTATCCACACACAAGCACACATGAGCACACACACGCCACGCACGCTGTGCACGCTCACACACTAGCAGCCACTTTAACACTTTAACAAGAGCGGGCACGCACACACGCACACTTATGCAGGGCTCTACGCTAACCTTTTTCACTAGGGGCACAGGTGCTCCTAAATGAAAAAATATAGGAGCACACAAAGAAATTTAGGAGCACCCAAAAATATTTAGGAGCACAGTGAAAATATGTCAAGTAACAGAGTTTTTTTTTTTTCAGAAATAAATGTATATTTGTACTGTGCGTGCATGTGCAAACGGGACACATCTGTGCAATAGCACATACCACCAAAGTCACTGGCCCACTGTGTGCGTGTGTGTGCATCATCTGCGTGTGCAAACGGGAATGGGACAGACATTTTAACTATTAATTAAGTGATTAATGCCTACTATGGCAAAGTTGTAGCCAACAACTAGGCCTAATAAGAAAGGCAGTGATATTGAACAAAAAGGAGACACTGGCTTTACAACCAGGGCCATCAGTAGAGGGGGGAGCTAGTGTTGCTCTTTTAGAAAAATAATCCTTTCAGGGTTGCCTATTGAAATACTGTACACCTCCAGTACAGTAGTTTGCGTGTCAGGTAGACCATTGATTGACAGTCGATTCTGCCAATTACGACGTCACACCGCTTTCACTCTGGCCGTCCGGCGCTACAGCTGGACCCATTGCCCACCTCTGCGGTTGATAACGCTAGCCAAGTTAGCTGTACACACATACACAGTGGGCCAGTTGTAGGGGTGTAACAATGCATCGCAATGCATCGATCCTACTTTGCAATATTTACAAAACATGACATTTTTTTCGAACTCTAGCCATGGGGAAATGTTTAGCCAATTCACGTTAAATTTGTATGTCTTCCCTCCGGCTCCAGTGGGTGTAGCTTCGCTAGCTACAGTGGCTACATTGGGTGCTACAGTGGGTGTAGCCTCGCTAGCTTGGCCAACTTCGCTAGCATGCTGGCTAGCGTCAGTATCTTGGTTAACGTTAACGTTAACCATCACCTCTGTAACATGAGCTGCCTCGCCTGACTTCTCATTCTCCGGTATCTTTCGCACAAAATAAAAATGAATGGGCTTCGACGTGGCTGTATTATTGTTTGACTCAGACAGTGACGCAGCCGCTGATCATTACTTTCGGTTTCCAGTCGCGTGACCACAGGAAACTACTGTGATTGGAATGATTATGCGGCTGTGAACTGTGGGACTTGTAGTTTTTTAACGATTCTCGCAGCGGAGAAAAAAAAGGACGAATGAGAGGCTGTACTCTGCACTCGCTGGCCCCACTCGCACGCCATGCGAGTACTTGATTTTGCATGTTCGCACGCACATATTTTTAGGGGCATATGCGAGCAATATGGTCGCACTGTAGAGCCCTGTTATGGCCAAGAGGAAAGGCCACTTTAAACTAGTATAACAACAGGAACAGTGTATTGCACTACTAAAGCTACCTAGCATGTCCTATATGCTCTGTAAATAACTATGTACAGATACCGAGATGTCACACCATGTTACCTGTTACCTGTTTATTGCACAATGTAGTTTTTTTATTGGATTCTATTATATGTTGTACCACTGTATTGCACATCGTCGCGGGCAAGACCACCCGCATTTCATTGTATACTTGTATGCCGTGACAAATAAAACTCTTGACTTGACTTGACAGACCGGCCGGGGGGCCGGTGCTTGTTTGCATCTGTGCATCTGTGGCCAGCCAGGTTTCTTTTAATTCTTTGCCCTTTAAATTAGGGTATTATTAAAAGAGGTCAAATGTTTATAATACTAAAATTATTTAAAAAAAAAAAGGCAATATTCAGGCTTACTCCATTTCAGAATTTCTTCATTTTGCTGATCAATAACAAGCACAGTGAGTTTATTGTCTTCAGGGTTTTTAAGACCCCGTAGGAACCCTGTCTCTTCTTTGACTACAGTTCTCCACTGGTTTGAGACATCAAAGTAGGGCTGGGCGATATGGCCTAAAAATAAAATCTCAGATTATTTTTTTTTAAATCCGATTTCCGATTTTAATAGATTTTTTTCTCTTGAAAACTAGAAACGCCTAGGAAATCATTCAAATAACCTTTGTTTTTATTTGACACAAAAAAATTATCAAACCAAGATGAATTTCCCTATTGGGATTGAAGTGCAAACCTAACTTTCACCAATCTTCACTTAAAAAATAAAAATAATAATATATATATATAAAAGGTTACTCTTGATCAAACAAAAATGAATGTCCCTATTGGGATTAATAGTGCAATAATTGCTTTTTCACCAAACTTCACTTAAAACAAATAAAACGTGCCTCTTGATCATCAAACAAGAATTAATTGCCCTATTGGGATTAATAAAGTGCAAATCTAACTTTCACCAAACATAATTTTTTGTAAAATAAAAGGTGAATATAAAAAAATATATAAAATCTTTTTTTTTTATTTTTTTTTATCGATTTAAATCTTTCAAAATCGTCCTAGATCATTAATTCGAATTAATCGAAAAATCTATTAATCGCCCCGGCCCTACACCAAAGTAGTCTCCCAACTATAGAAACTATGGTGAAAGTGGTTGCTTTTTCAAAGAATTTCCCGAGTACTAGAATCTGATACCGGGAGCCATACGTCATGGCTTAATTTTCTGCCTGTTTCACACATAGAAGGATCCATCAGATCTCACTAACTGTCTACGTACTAGGGATGAGTTTGAATTTTCGAATTTTCTAAATAGTCGTGCCAATCTCCACATTCGATTTTCATGTCAGAGTCGAAAATATTATATAATTATTTTTATAATTCGATTTTTTATTATTTTTTATTAATTTATTAAAACCAGTTAATAGGCCAATGCAATGCTGTTATTATATGCTACGATGGTGAATGGTGTCATTTTGATTTATTGTCAGTCAGCTGAGCCGGTCAACGTTCTGAAGGATTATCTGAAGTGCATATTTATGTGCAATACCCTTTGATTTGAAAGAATAACCGAATTGAACTGAAACTGAACATTTTAACTGAATTTAAACTGAAACAGAAAATAACTTCTGTTTTTTGTGTGTGTGTGTGTGTGTGGGGGGGGGGGGGGGGGCTACTCGAAAATGATTTTGGTCAGTCATGCACATCCCTACTGTTGTGAAGGATCAGATTAAACCGAATATGTATATTTATTTATATATATATATATTTAATTGTATTTGTATATCGTTTGATATCCCCTGTATATTCCTTGTACAATATGCATTGAATATCCCCGTTTCTACTAAACAGCCCATAATAGTTTCATTCTACCATTGGACGAGAACCTGGCGCCAGGTTGCCATACCCCTAGGTCCAAGTTCAATCGTGCCGCCTAACATGTCGAGGCAACCCCCGGTTCCGCGCAGTAATATGTCGGGCGAAATACGTGTGGTACTATTTGTTCATAGCGCATATATATATGGCGCTCGTAAAGTAGAACTTTCTTTTAGTCCAGTTCTTTACCCTCCAACAGAGTGACAGACGCAAAAGCCTCCCCACGAAGCACGTGCGGTGTAGTAGGGCCTACTTGGCCCAGAATAGGCATTGAGATATCGTGTAGATTAATAGTTGAATGGTCATAGTTTGGCACCATACCGTCGAGTTGGACGTATTCTATTAAGCTAATAATAGTCTATTTATGTATGGTGCATCGTTCGGTTCGAGTTCTACAGTTATCAGTACCCCCATCGTTCCTGACGTTACTGGACGCTTATCCAGGCTGGTCAGACCCCTAGTGGTGATTGCATCCGAGGAGCTCCGGGTCAAGAGCGACTGGACCTGTATATTGGATTACTCTACCCGACGACGGCGAGCCTTCCACGGCTCTTGGATTATGCTTTGTGTGCTTTGATTATTCCATGGATAAAGGCCAACACTGTCGAGTGTTGGAATTACCCCCCGGAGAGGACTCCAGGTGAGGCGGCGCTCTACACGTGAGGTCGCACCACGTCTCTCCGTTGTGGACCGGCAGATACCGTTCCACAGAGGGTCCAGCTGTATTCGTCTGCTGCCCGAGGTTCTGTGGGCACTGTGTCTAAGACTTTGGATTCTCCCAAGACACCGTCGGCCAGATGGGATACCGCCAGCGGCTTCTCTAACCCCCCCCCTCCTACTGTCTTACAACCAGCGGGACCCCCCCCCCCCCCCCTTAGTGTATCCAGCTATAATCATTTAAGTACCATCGCTATCGTTTCCTAAATATTCCAGGTTGTATACTTACTCCCTGCGCAACCAGAGATTGGACATTCAATGTTGATTTACCTACGAATACTCATTTGCCATAAAAGTGCATATTCAATATTTCAAATCATAAATGTAATTAAGTGAATGTTGTATACACCCTTTGCTGTATTAAATATTCGATTTGGTACATTTGTGTTGGTTCGTTTCATCAGGTGGGAAAGTGTTCATCATACTTATATCTTGTACTGGGTGGCCAGAAGTTAAAGTACATGAGGTAGTGGTATTAAATATCATATCTAACAATACAGTCAGGGAATTGTACCCCTCAGCTACACCTACTATTGTATTGTATTGTATTGTATTGTATTGTATTGTATTGTATTGAACTGGTACTCGGAGTCAACTGATACCTAAAGTTTAACGCTCACAGTTGGTATCTGCTATGGCCTACTCCCTATACTGCAATATCCTGATCACGCAGGGCTGCGTTTTATTTGGCTAAATGTGTCGAAACGAAGTGTGATGGTGCTGCAGAGATGTCCCAGGGCTGACAAATCACATCCTACGGACGTAAGAAAACATCATCATTGTTTTAATACTTTTTCCCCCCAATGAAAACTATGTGGGAAAACACTCTAATATTGTGAATCATATCAACAGTTGCGATATCTGTCAAAAAGAATGATATGATATTGATATATATTTCCTATCACTCAGCCCTACTTCAAACAACAGCGATGAGCGCAGTGGAGAGAGCATCCGGCGCGTATTAGAGATGGTCTATTGTTGGAAGCGTTTATTTCACAAGACAGCTGACTCTATCGTTGACTATGTTTGGATCTAAAGCCACGAGGCATATAAACTGCATATTCTGGATTTCTCCTCATTTGATCAGGCTTAGGCTGCTCGTAGCACAAATTACCTTGTCATAGTTTTCATACCACGCTGAAAGCTTGCCTGTTACTACAAGCAATGTGGACGCAAGGTATACTGAGACTACATATTATTATTATTATTATTATTATTATTATTATTATTATTATTATTATTATTATTATTATTATTATTATTATTATTATTATTATTATTATTATTATTATTATTATTATTATTATTATTATTATTATTATTATTATTATTATTATTATTATTATTATTATTATTATTATTATTATTATTATTATTATTATTATTATTATTATTATTATTATTATTATTATTATTATTATTATTATTATTATTATTATTATAATATGTCTCCTCAGTCTACTTGCTAATCATGTAGAAATTCATGACTCGTGCTGTAGCGTGCGGGTGCATTTAATTCATCCTGTATTGGAGATTTGTTCAAATATAACACACACCATGGTGGCCCTTATTGAAGATGTGATGTTTATTTAAGGTTTTGACTGCTGGCTATAGGCCTATTGATTAAACCTATACGATGAGCTCCTATACGATGAGCTGAAAGAACAAAACACACAAAGAGTCTATACAGTCTACAGTATACAAGCACAGGTCTGGTATGAATTCATTAATTTACCGTATTCACAAAGCGGCCCTTTTGCTTTTATGTCCTGCTCAGGTTGGGATTCCTTTCCACCCCGAATATGGTCAATGGCTGTGTTGAGTACAAGTGTTATTCAAAGCGCTTCGCAATGAAATGACTGCATATGTTTTTCTGTATGGGTGTCCCCAGTGGGAATCAAACCCCTAACCCGGGCAGCGTTCGGGGACCTTGCTCAGAGTGCCACCCGCACACATATATATTATATATATATATATATATTGGAAGGAACACGAATATGTAGCCTATATTGGTGTATGTATGTAACCTTTGTGCTGAGGTTGGACCCCCACTGTCCCCCCCCCACCGCCCCCCACCATGCACTGCAGTAGTACTACCAGATTTTCCAAACAATAATCCTCTTGAGGGTGTAACGTTACGTCGCCACAGCAGTGTAGCGAGAAAAAAAAAAAAAGTAAAAAGTGGGTCGACTTCTACGGTGACATGGAGCTTGTGACCTCGGGGCCCCTACTAATAGACAGGGATGGGCTATAACACACACACACACACACACACACACACACACACACACACACACACACACACACACACACACACACACACACACACACACACACACACACACACACACACACACACACACACACACACACACACACACACACACACACACACACACACACACACACACACACACACACACACACACACACACACACACACACACACACACACACACACACACACACACACACACACACACACACACACACACACACACACACACACACACACACACACACACACACACACACACACACACACACACACACACACACACACACACACACACACACACACACACACACACACACACACACACACACACACACACACACACACACACACACACACACACACACACACACACACACACACACACACACACACACACACACACACACACACACACACACACACACACACACACACACACCACACACACACACACACACACACACACACACACACACACACACACACACACACACACACACACACACACACACACACACACACACACACACACACACACACACACACACACACACACACACACACACACACACACACACACACACACACACACACACACACACACACACACACACACACACACACACACACACACACACACACACACACACACACACACACACACACACACACACACACACACACACACACACACACACACACACACACACACACACACACACACACACACACACACACACACACACACACACACACACACACACACACACACACACACACACACACACACACACACACACACACACACACACACACACACACCAATCATGTCAGCCTTTGCGCAATATAGTGTTTGTTTCTCTGTCCGATGATGCTCAGTGACGTGACGGACTGCTCCGTACGCAAACACACACACATGCACATGTATAACGCGACCTCCCTCGCACACACACACACACATTTACATTTACATTTACATTTAGTCATTTAGCTGACGCTTTTATCCAAAGCGACTTACAAGTTCTGTGCGACAAGACAGCAAGAAGGGTATAACTCTATCAGCTGAGTAACAATGTTCATCAAAGTGTTGCGTGTTACAGTGTAGGTTAGTTTATTAGGACAAGTGCATGACATTAAGGTTAGTCGGGGTTAGATTTTTTTTTTTTTTTTTTTTTTTATCATTTCAGATAATGGTTGAAGAAGTGAGTCTTTAGTCGACGGCGAAAGATTGGACGGGATTCGGCTGTCCTAACTGGGATGGGTAGTTCATTCCACCATTGTGGGGCAAGGACTGAGAATAGGCGGCTTCTCTTTGATGACCCTCCGGGAGCTTGGATAGGAGTAGATCTGAGGCGGCCAGAAGACGCAGAGCGTAGGGGTCTTGAGGGTGTGTAGTTAGAGACCATTGACCGGAGGTAGGCGGGAGCGGTTCCCTTTGCCCACGGTATGCTAGGTCGAGGGCCTTGAAGCGGATACGTGCAGCAATGGGGAGCCAGTGCAGGTCCTTAAGAAGTGGGGTGACATGGGCTGACTTCGGTAGGTTTGAGATCAGGCGGGCCGCTGCATTTTGAATGAGTTGAAGAGGCTTGGTGGCAGTGGCCGGGAGGCCAGCTAGCAGTGCGTTGCAGTAGTCGAGGCGGTCGAGGCGGGAGATGACTGTTGATCGGACGAAGAGTTGGGTGGCTTCTTTTGTCAGGAAGGGGCGTATCCTTCTGACGTTGCTCAGGAGGAATCTGCAGGTTCTGGTTGTCGCTGCGATGTGAGCAGAGAAGTTCAACTGGTCGTCGAGGACAACACCAAGGTTCTTGGCGGTCGGCGACGCGGTCACAGCTGCATTCTCGACTGTGATGGAGAGGTCGGTCAGGGGGGAGGATTTGGCCGGCAGGTGGAGCAATTCTGTTTTGCTTAGGTTCAGTTTGAGGTGGTTGGTCGTCATCCAGGCGGAGATGTCGGACAGACAGGCCGAGATCCGCTCAGAGACGTGGATATCTGAGGGAGGGAAGGAGAGGAAGAGTTGAGTATCATCGGCATAACAATGATATGAGAAGCCATGAGATGTGATAATGTTACCCAGTGATTTAGTGTAGAGGGAGAAGAGAAGGGGTCCACACACAAGAAGACCCCCCCCCCCCCCCCCCCCCCCCCCCTACAGGGTAGCGCCAGACCAGTGCGTCCGTGCCCTGCGCTGTCAGTCGTGTGGCGGTGGCAGTCCGAGCCCCCGGCCCTCCGTCTCCCCGCTCTGACACTTTGACGAGCGCAGCGGGAATCGCTGGAATTTTTTCCGTTTCGCGGTTCACCCGTCTAATGTTTCACACAACGCCACAACTCCAGCACAGACACACACACACACGCACGCACGCACCCACACACACACGCGCACGCACCCGCACCCGCACACACGCACGCACGCACGCACGCACGCACGCACGCACGCACGCACACACACACACACACACACACACACACACACACACACACACACACACACACACACACACACACACACACACACACACACACACACACACACACACACACACACACACACACACACACACACACACACACACACACACACACACACACACACACACACACACACACACACACACACACACACACACACACACACACACACACACACACACACACACACACACACACAGATATACACACATATAGAGACAGCTACTGTGTATGCATTGGTAGGCCAGCCCTTCTCAATGCAATACCAATAGTATACACAGTGTGTGTGATGATGAAAGACATTGGCTACCTGGATTTATTATAGGCTATAAATAGACTAGAATAGACTAGAGTAGAATAGTATGGATGCACAAAATATCTATGACCATAAATTATAAACGGCATTGGTCCAATGAGCAGAACTGGTCAGATGTGAATAACAGATGAATATTTCTGTCTAGCTGGGCAGGGTTTTATTATTATTTTTGTTTGGGTACTGTCTAGCTGGGCAGGGTTTTATTATTATTTTTGTTTGGGTACTGTCTAGCTGGGCAGGGTTTTATTATTATTTTTGTTTGGGTACTGTCTAGCTGGGCAGTTATCTTTTTGGGTACCGTCTAGCTGGGCAGGGTTTTATTATTTCTTTGTTTGCATACCGTCTAGCTGGGCAGGGTTGTATTTATGTTTTGTTTGGGTTCTGTAGTGTCTAGCTGGGCAGGGTTGTATTTATGTTTTGTTTGGGTTCTGTAGTGTCTAGCTGGGCAGGGTTGTATTTATGTTTTGTTTGGGTTCTGTAGTCAGTGTTTCCCCTACCATTGCCTTGGCGGGGCGGCCCGCCCCTCCAGAAAAAAAGATTATAAAAAAAAGATTATAATTTTTTTTTTATATATATTTTTTATTAAAGTTTGCTTTAATCACAGTAACGTTGGCGAGCTAGCTAAATTATACATAAATCGGTTTTCATATAAATCAATCTTCACTAAGATATTAAAACGGTGGTGCGGCACGGTCTACGGAGACGCAGAAAAAAGCTACCAAATCCATTCCGAGACAACTCCGAGACTGACTAGCATCGCGCATAACAAGTCTCAGGGCTAGATCCACAAAGAATGGATTGCATGGTGCTAATTGCACCCTTACTTACAATTCATTATGAATTGAAAATGGGGGACCCTGATGTAAACAAGACGAAAGTCTTTCTCTGGTCTGATTGATTGATTGATTGAAAACTTTATTAACAGATTGCAGAATGGGTACAGTACAGTACAGCTCAATACATACAATTGTTAAGGGGATGCAGACCAGAGAAAAACTTTCGTCTTGTTTACATCAGGGTCCCCCATTTTCAATTCATCATAACATATATGACATACACGACATACAGATAGACAGTACTGCTACATCTATAAATGTATGACATACCAGATTTGCAAATACAGTACTGTTTGTGATACAAAAAGAGTCCAGAAAAGAGAGTACAATATTTGACGTAGAAACTGTACAGGAGGTTGGGTAGGTGGGGTGGGGTTGGGTGGGGGGGTGGGGGGGGGGACTGTACATTGGAGGTGGTTTGGTGGGTGGGGTGGGGGTTGGGTAGGAGGGGTGGGTGGGTGGGGGACACTGCACAACTGTACAAGCAAAACTGTACATTGGAATATTGACAAAACCATACTTGGTCATTTACTGTACATTGGAGGGGGTTGGGTTAGGACATTTACAGGGGCCAGTTTCGAATTGCAGTCTCCCGTAGGTGTTCTTTGAGAGTGGTTTTGAAAGTGTGTAGTGATTCACATTCCTTTACAGCTTTGGGTAGGGCGTTCCACATTGATGTGGCATAATTGCGAAACGTGTTTAGTCCCTTGTTTGAGCCGAATCTGGGTTTAACATGATTTGTGGAGCTCCCTCTGGTGTTGTGATCGTGGTATTCACTGACCTTTGGGAAGTATTTTGACATGTACATCTGCATCCCCTTAACAATTGTGTGTATTGAGTCGTACTGTATTGTACCCATTTTGCAATCTGTTTTTTATTTTTTTATTATCTTTTCCCCCCTCCTTTTTCCGATTTTTCTCCCATCCCACTGTTAGTCGTTATGCCAATTCCCAACCCCCTTCCTGGTTGTTGCGCACCCCCCCCTACTGTTGGTCCGAGAGGCCGGAGACTGTCACATGCTTTCCTCCGACGCATGTGCAGCCAGCCGGCAGCCAGCCTGGCCGCGCAGATTCTCACTGGGAGAGTGTAACGTGTGGAAGGTCGCACTACCTCTCTCCAGATCCTACCCTCGCTGTGCAGCCGCCCCGACCGAACTGTAGGGGTCGCTGTCCACAATGCCCACGACCCACCCACGGCTTCCCTCCCCCTAACTCAGCCAAACGAGTTAGTATAGCGATCAGCCCAAGCCAAGGCAATGCTGACTCTCCGGGAGTCGAGACCGCAGCCTCTTGCACATTTTGCAATCTGTTAATAAAATTTTCATTCAATCAATCACCTTGTTAATATTTATTTACCTAATTTATGTGCAATCGTTTCATTTCAGCTCAGTGTAGAGAAATGCACCGATACTAACAACCGCCTTACTGCGCGCGTCTATGACGACACTGTTGACACCACGTTTCCGTGACACGAGGGGCCCGCGACAACACTAGTAGTTTTGGGGGCCTACCACCCCCCCTGAAAAAAATCCTAGGGGAAACACTGGTAGTGTCTAGCTGGGCAGGGTTATATTTATGTTTTGTTTTGGTACTGTAGTGTCTAGCTGGGCAGGGTTATATTTATGTTTTGTTTGGGTTCTGTAGTGTCTAGCTGGGCAGGGTTATATTTATGTTTTGTTTTGGTACTGTAGTGTCTAGCTGGGCAGGGTTGTATTTATGTTTTGTTTGGGTTCTGTAGTGTCTAGCTGGGCAGGGTTGTATTTATGTTTTGTTTGGGTACTGTAGTGTCTAGCTTGGTGTTACGTTCTGGACACCGACTGAGGTCGGTGACCACCCACATTCCTGGCATAATGTCACTGGGCTTGTCACCTGTCCTTTCCCTGTCAATTAGTGCTGTCACTTAGGGGTGGTTCCTGATTGGCTGTCACGGGGGTGTGTGTGGAATGTTGGTATTTGGTGTCTATGTAACCTACCTGTCTTCTGCTTGTTCATTGTCAGGTCTTCACTAATTGCGTTCGGGGAAAACGCGGACGGTTCAACTCTGGACCTCCAATAAGCTCCTATTTACCTTATTTCCTGCCTGTGCTATTTAGCATTTATCTCTCTTAGAAATTACTCTTGTGTTCTTACTATTAAAGTCGAACCTGTTCAAGAGTAAACACTCTCCGTCTCTGTGATTGCCTTCACCCATTGGAACTCACCTACCTCCATTCCTGACAGAAGACCTGACCATCAGAGTTCCATGGAGGCAATCATGGAGATGCTCCAGGCGCAGAGGGCGGCCCAGGAGCGGATGGAAGAACATCAACAGCTGGTCAGCGCCGAGTTAGTCCGACTCAACGGGATCGTCGGCTCATCCCAAGCGGTGGCACAGTCGCCATTGGCCACAACCCGACAAGCCCAAGAAGGAGTGGCTGGAGTTCAGTCGGCGACGGGAGAAGCAGCGGTCCACACAGAGGAGAGTCGGGGGGTGTTCGGGGTCCAGGAACGGTCCCACGAGCCACGACTGCAGGCGCCCGCTCGCTATGATGGATCACCGGATGGATGTCGGGAATTCATCACCCAGTGTCTACTCGTTTTCCGGCTGCAACCACGATCATTTCCATCGGAGATAGCACAGGTAGCGTATATTATCACGCTACTCACCGGTCAAGCTCTCTCCTGGGCTACGGCGGAATTAGAGGCGGGAGCGATAATCTGCGACAGTCTCGACGCCTTTACCCGGGAGTTGAGAAGAGTATTCGATACTTCCCGGGTACTCTCGATCTTCGAGGCTGGCGGTCGTCTTCTCGACTGCCGGCAGGGCCTCCGCACGGTCGAAGCTTACGCTATAAATGTTCAGATCTTGGCTCGGGAGACAGCTTGGTCGGAGAACGTCTGCGTGGTTCTGTTCGTCAGGGGACTCTCAGCGCGGATGCGAGATGCGCTCTCCGCACGTGAGATCCCCGAGCAGCTGGAAGTGCTGATCAACACCGCCATCAAGATGGACAATCGGCACCAGGAGAGGGAGAAGGAGCGTGTCAACAACACCCAGGTATGTTTTCCTTCTTCTCCTGGTGTTGATACATCCATGCATTATACGAGTGGGCCACTGGGTGATGAATCCATGCAGCTTGGAGCGCTGTCGCTCTCGGACGACGAGAGGCAGCGCTTCATCAAAGAGCGACGCTGTTTCCGGTGCGGCAGCTGTCGGGTCCAGGCTGTATCAGCTCGGCGCCAGTCTGGAATAGAATGTGCGCCGTCAGGCTTCGAGAAAGCGCCAGCAGGTGGGCTCATTCCTGCCAAGCCCACTGATTCACGTACATTTTTTGAGGTGGCGATCAACTGTGGGGGTGACATTAGGGGAACTAAGGCTCTCATTGACTCAGGGGCGGCGGGCAATTTTATTCACGTGGGATTGGTGAAGGAGTGGGGAACCCCAGTGGAGGATTTAGGGGTTCCCTTACCGGTTTACGCCCTGGACGGTCGGCCCCTGGGCAGTGGGAGCGTCACCCAGCGCACGGTTCCATTACACATCCGGGTGGCGGGTGGGGAGTGGGAATGGGTTAGATTTTTTGTCATATTTTCCCCCTATTCTGTCATGGTGTTGGGTCATCCCTGGTTGTCGTCACGTGTTCATATTATTAATTGGAGCACGGGCGAACTCTCAACGGCGGCCGACGTCAAGTCGATCGTCAGCGGGAGTTTGCCCAAACCCTTGTCTTCCCCCCCCTCTTCCCTTTTGTCTCCTCCCTCTTTCTCCAGGATAGTGGGGAGCGTGGCAGATTCTGATCTACCCTCTAATCCCGATTTGATAGGGGTGCCTGAGATCTATTGGGACCTGGCGGACGTTTTTAGCAAAACGCGTGCTAAAGCACTTCCGCCTCATAGATCATACGACTGTCCCATTAATCTTCTACCCGGTACCTCCCCGCCTCGCGGGCGAATGTTCTCTCTCTCACGCCCCGAAACCTTGGCCATGAACACCTACATAGAGGAGGCATTGCTTGCGGGGCACATACGCCCGTCCACTTCCCCTGCCGGCGCTGGCTTCTTCTTTGTTGATAAGAAAGATGGGGATCAGCGCCCATGCATTGATTATAGGGGATTGAATGACGTTTCCATCAAGAACCGATATCCTTTACCTCTCATGGACACGGCCTTTGAGTGCTTACAGGGGGCACAGGTCTTTTCTAAACTTGACTTACGTAATGCATACAATCTGGTCAGGATTAGAGAAGGAGACGAGTGGAAGACTGCATTTAACACACCCAATGGGCACTATGAGTATTTGGTCATGCCCTTTGGTTTGGCTAATGCTCCGGCAGTCTTCCAAGCCCTAGTTAATGACGTGCTGCGAGACTTGATTGGGGTGTCGGTGTTTGTCTACTTAGATGATATTCTGATTTTTTCTCGCGATATGGTGCAACACCAACTGCACGTTCGGGAGGTGCTAGACCGTCTCCTCAAGCATCAACTATTCGTTAAGGCTGAGAAGTGTGTGTTTCACACTGACACCATGTCCTTCCTGGGCTTTGTGTTGACAAAGGGCGATCTGCGCATGGATCCAGCCAAGGTGAGTGCAGTTTTGGACTGGCCACGGCCTTCGTCGCTCAAGGGGTTACAACGGTTTTTGGGCTTTGCAAATTTTTACAGGCGCTTTATTCGCAACTTTAGCGCCTTAGCCAATCCATTAACAGCTCTCACTAAGTCCTCTCTCCCTGGCTTTGAATGGTCGCCTAGGGCAGAGTCGGCCTTCTGCGATCTTAAACGTCGATTTACATCCGCTCCTGTATTGATCCGCCATGACGCAGAGGTTCCGTTCATTGTGGAGGTGGATGCCTCTGACATCGCGGTGGGGGGGGGGGTGCTCTCTCAGAGATGCTTAAAGGATGGGAAAGTGCACCCGTGTGCTTTTTTCTCTCGCCGTCTGTCACCAGCCGAGCGTAATTACGACGTGGGTAATCGGGAGTTATTGGCGATCAAATTGGCACTGGAGGAGTGGAGACATTGGTTAGAGGGGGCGACACATCCTTTCATTGTTTGGACTGATCATAAGAACTTGGCTTACATCCAAGGGGCTAAACGCCTTAACGCTCGCCAGGCCAGGTGGACGTTGTTCTTCACACGATTTCGATTTACCATCTCCTATAGACCCGGCTCCAAGAATATCAAACCTGACGCTTTGTCGCGCCAGTTTGATCTTCCTGGTCGGGAGGAGCAGCCCCATCCCATTATTCCACCGGCCTTGATTTTGGCACCCGTGTCTTGGGGCATAGAGAGGGTGGTAAGGTCGGCGCTAACGCGGGAGCCCGATCCGGGTGGGGGTCCTCTGGGACGGTCGTATGTTCCCAAGGCGGCGCGCTCACGCTTGCTACAGTGGGCACATGCGTCATCCCTCACCAGCCACCCAGGGGCAACCAGGACCCTGGAATTTATCCGTAGGAGGTTCTGGTGGCCGACAGTGGAGGGGGATACGCGTTCCTTTGTGGCGGCCTGTCCGGTGTGCGCACGTAGTAAGACCTCTCGACGGGCACCGGCGGGTCTCCTCCGACCACTTCCTATTCCTAAACGACCCTGGTCACACATATCTCTGGACTTTATTTCTGGTCTTCCCCTTTCGGACGGGTTCACCACCATTTTGGTGGTGGTGGATCGGTTCTCTAAGGCGGCTCACTTTGTCCCTCTCCCCAAGCTTCCTTCGGCCCGGGAGACTGCTGATTTAGTTATACAGCATGTCTTTCGGGTCCACGGGCTGCCAGTGGATATCGTGTCGGACCGGGGTCCTCAATTCGCCTCCAGGTTCTGGAAGGCGTTTGCCGCCGGCCTCGGCGCCTCTGTCAGTCTGTCGTCTGGGTTCCATCCGCAGTCGAACGGGCAGACGGAGCGGGTCAACCAGGATTTGGAGGGGGTCTTGAGATGTTACGTTGCCGGTAGTCCGGCAACGTGGAGTAGGAGGTTGGCTTGGGCTGAGTACACGCATAATACCCTTCTCTCCTCTTCTACCGGTATGTCTCCCTTTCAGTGCCAGTATGGTTTTCAACCTCCTCTGTTTCCCGAGCAGGAGCAGGAGGCGGAGGTGCCCTCGGCCCAGGCACATGTGGCTCGCTGTCGCAGGACGTGGAAACAGGTTCGGAAGGCGCTACAGAAGGTTTCGGTTAGTACCCAACGGCAAGCTAACCGTAAGCGTCGTCCGGCTCCAGTTTACCGTCCAGGGCAGCGGGTTTGGCTTTCCACCCGGGATCTCCCTCTCCGGGTGGAATCCAAGAAGCTGGCTCCTCGCTTTATAGGACCATTTAAAGTGATTCATCGGGTTAATCCAGTGGCTTACAAGCTACGACTTCCGAGCTCTATGAGGGTTCATCCGACGTTTCATGTGTCCCTGTTGAAGCCATTCCTCTCATCGCCCTTGGCCCCGCCACTGCCTGTGGTTCCTCCGCCCCGGTTTATTGGCGGTCAACCCATTTACACGGTGCGGAGGATACTGGGTTGTAGGCGGAGGGGTAGGGGGTTTCAGTTCTTGGTGGATTGGGAGGGGTACGGGATAGAAGAGCGTTCTTGGGTGCCTCAAAGGGATATTTTAGATCCCAGCCTGATCGTTGATTTCCGGCGGCTGAATCCCGAGGCCCCTAGGTGAACGTCTGGTGCCGTTCGTCGGGGGAGGGTACTGTTACGTTCTGGACACCGACTGAGGTCGGTGACCACCCACATTCCTGGCATATGTCACTGGGCTTGTCACCTGTCCTTTCCCTGTCAATTAGTGCTGTCACTTAGGGGTGGTTCCTGATTGGCTGTCACGGGGGTGTGTGTGGAATGTTGGTATTTGGTGTCTATGTAACCTACCTGTCTTCTGCTTGTTCATTGTCAGGTCTTCACTAATTGCGTTCGGGGAAAACGCGGACGGTTCAACTCTGGACCTCCAATAAGCTCCTATTTACCTTATTTCCTGCCTGTGCTATTTAGCATTTATCTCTCTTAGAAATTACTCTTGTGTTCTTACTATTAAAGTCAAACCTGTTCAAGAGTAAACACTATCCGTCTCTGTGATTGCCTTCACCCATTGGAACTCACCTACCTCCATTCCTGACAGCTTGGCAGGGTTGTATTTATGTTTTGTTTGGGTACTGTAGTGTCTAGCTTGGCAGGGTTGTATTTGTGTTTTGTTTTGGGTTCCGTCTAGCTGGACAGGGTTGTATTTATGTTTTGTTTGGTTACTGTCTAGCTGGGTATGTTGATTGGGTACTTGCACATGCATATCAGCAGAAACAGAAATAAAGACAGATTATGTTTTCCTGACATTCAGTAAGAATTGGATTACCATAGGAACTTTTATTTTTTTTACATATAGACCACATCATATTGATATTGGTGAAATAACCATAACTATTATGGTATTATACTATTATTGTGTTTGTGAGGGACTCAGGCCTGAAGATTTGACTCTGATCCAAACGCAAACTAACCTCATAACTTTTTCAAAACCAACTAAACTTATATTATTTTCTCCATTGGAAAACAAACGCCCGACCAGTGCAGCACATTCATTTCAGACATAACTGAAAGAAATAATAAAAAGGTTGTTTGTTAAAGCCACATACAGTCTCCATTGTCTGTGCACTTGCCCACGTAGTGGACATCATTGGTGCCGGGCACTGCACTCGCTAGTAGAGGTGTAACAATCTCTTTTTTTTTTGATCAAATTTTTTTATTGACATTCTCACGAAACAAGACAACACATTAACCACAATCACAATACATAGAACTTCACAAGAAAATAACAAAAACAATAATAATAATGACTAACAATTATACAGACAAAAGAAAAGAAACCAGAGTTCAACCTACTAAATTAATTCCAAGGGGTACTATCTAATAAATGGTCTTTCCCAGTGTTCAGTCCCGATTCCCGGCCGTGTGACCCCATATTAATAAAACGTACATCTCCAACCCACCACAAGGACCATTTTTTGGGGGAACACGACCTGAAACCAGAGCAATGAACCTTCATGAAAAAACAAAAACCTGTAGGTGTTCCATAGACTCACAGAGACCGTGTAAAAGTGGCCAAACAGTGAAGAACTAGTTAAATAGCTGCCCCCCCATAATATCCCCAGCTAAACTCAAGATGACAAGACAAGGGACAAGACAGACAAAAACACTTCCTCCTCCCCCTCCCAAGAGACCGCCGGACTCACCCGAACACGCACCCCAACCCCGCTCAGCCGCACACTGCGGTCTTTACCTTCTCAGCTGCTGCGAACCACAGGTCAATTCCAGCCTGCCCCACCCCAATCACCCGGGCTGTGGATATCTCAAGATAAATCACATCCAATAGAGTTAGGGACCAGTTAATCATTGTAAGCTTCTCAGGCTCCTTCCATCTCATTGCTATTAGCTTCTTCGCTGCTGTGACGCCCGCTAGGACAACCCTTTTCAGTTGTACGGACGCGGGTAGTGTCGTTATATCGTTCAGGAGTAGCGTAACAGCTGAGAATGGGATAGTTAAGCCACACAGATCTGAAAGTTTGTCCGTTATTGACCTCCAGAAGCGGGCCACTGGTGGGCAATCCCAATACATATGCATATAAGTGCCAGTGGCCTTTTGAGAGCACAAAGTGCACCGAGAGTCGGTTATCAGTCCCATAGCAAATAGCTTCCTAGGTGTAAGATAGGTCCTATGAATATAATTAAAATTAATTTGCTGGTGATTGGGGTTGCGGGAAGATAATGCCACATTTGCCCAAACATCATCCCAGTCAAACTCGGGGTCCAACTCCGGGATATCCACACGCCAGATTGTATCCAATGATAAATTTTTATACGTGGATTGAATTAAGAGCGTATAAAAGTCGGAGACAAACCCTCTGGATGTCGTCCTGTCCACTATGAGCCTGAGGAAGGGGTGTGGGTGCAAGGCTTGAGCCCACGGTACGCCATGCGCCCTCAGTGCTGACCTTAGTTGAAGGTAAAGAAAGAAGGACTCGCCGGGAAGATCATAAAATTCTCTTAAGTCCTGAAACGCACGGAGGCCGTTCTTATCATAAATATCCTCCAGAGTATGCACTCCCCTCCTTTGCCATTGAGGAATATTAACCGGCTTGTGTCCAACAAGTAATTGCTGGTTATTAAAAATTGGAGAGTCCAGGTGCCAAGGGCATTTAACCCCACACGACCTCTGTACATTACGCCACGTTTGGATCACGTGAGTTATGATCGGTCCATACCTCAGCCGGCATTTCGCAATAGAGACAGTGGAGTACACTACATCCTGCAATCTTAGCGGAGACACCGCCGCCGCTTCTAAGGAGCGCCACGATACAGCCTCTACAGGGTCTAGCCAGCACATCAGAGGTCTCAGTGAAAAGGACCAGAAATAAAGTTTAAAATCAGGGATTGCGAGGCCCCCATCTTGTTTCCTACGTTGAGTAGTAGCCCTTTTGATTCTCGGGCGTTTGTTATTCCAGACAAACTTAGATACCATCGATTGTACCTTGCGCCAGTGGTCTATTGGAGGGGGCAGGGGGAGCATTGAGCTAATAAAATTTATCCTAGGCAGGATGTTCATTTTGATTATGGAAGCCCGGGCTTGTAAGGAGTTAGGAAGGGACGACCACCTGTCTAGATCCTGGCGTATTTTATCATAAGTACCCGTGAAGTTGTACTTAGTAGTTTGGTTCAGCGTGGGGAATATCTCTATGCCCAGGTATTTAAAATGTTCTACTATGGGGATATCAGCTGGTAGTCGTACCGCCTTGGCCAGTTCATTAAGAGGTAGGCAGGCTGATTTGTTCCAGTTAATCTTAAAACCTGACAATTTACCAAAGTCGTCGATTATCCTCAATAATTTTGTGGCCGACCGGGAGGGGTCGTCCATGAAAATCAGCAGGTCATCCGCATAGAGAGCAATTTTGTGTGGAGTATTGTTGACCATTATGGGGACGATGTCCTCCGATTGCCTAATAAATTGGGCCAAAGGTTCGAGGGAAAGCGCGAACAGTCCCGGGCTCAGAGGGCAACCCTGTCTAGAAGATCTGGAGACTGGAAAGAGTGTGGAACAGTTTTTGCCTGTCAGTATCATCGCAGACGGCGAGGCATACAGGACTTTAATCATATGAATAAAACTCTTTCCAAGACCCATGACCTCAAGTACCTTCCACAGGTATGACCACTCAAGTCTGTCAAACGCCTTCATGGCATCCAAAGACAGAACTGTGGATGGAGTTGTATTGTCTTTACTGTTATCGATTACATGCAACAGCCTCCTAAGATTATCTGCAGCCAGACGCCCCGGGATAAAACCAGTTTGATCGCAGTGTACCAATACAGGCATAAATCTCTGCAGGCGACGGGCCAGCACCTTGGCAAACACCTTTAAATCGGCCCCGAGAAGACTCAAGGGTCTATAGCTACCACAATCATTGGGATCTTTGTCCTTTTTGAGAAGTAAAGAAATCAACGCCATATTGACATCTCTTGAGAACTCCCCTTGTTCGATAGCGTAATTGATCATATCGAGCATCAATGGACCCAGTTGGTCCCAGAAAGCTAAATACACTTCGGGTGGAATACCATCCCAGCCTGGCGCCTTACCCCTCTGCATTTCAACAATAGTCTCCCTCAATTCTACGAGAGTAATCGGTCTCCCCAGTTCCTTGGCCTCTTCCTCAGAAATGTGGGGTATCTCAAGCCCGCCAATGAACGATTCAAATCTAGAGTCATCCAGATTACCCTCTGAGCTATATAACTGTGAGTAAAACTCTTTAAAAGTGTCATTGATCTTTTTCGAATCAGTAGTGACTGCACCCTGGCTCGTCCTAATCGAGGGGATATCTGAGAAATGATCATTTGAGCGTATTTTCATTGCCAATAGATGGCTAGGTCTGGAGCCGTGAAAATAGTAATTTTGTCTTGTCCTATGTATTAAGAACTCAGACTGTTGTTTAAGTATGGAGTTTATTTCTTTTTTGACTATCTTACGTTGTGTGTTTAGTCGTTCATTATAGTCAGTTTGCAAGGATGCGTATAGGTCCGCATATAATGATTCCAGTCCTTCTAGCTTTTTTGACCGGGATTTTCGCAAATTGGAGGCAAATAGTGTGACATGACCCCTGATGAATCCTTTCAATGCGTTCCACAGGACCCTAGGGTCTTCTACCGTGCCAACGTTGATCTGCAAAAATTCAGCTAGTTTACTCCTGAACTCAGAACAGAAGTCATCGTTCTTTAGCAAGGTCGAATTAAAACGCCATCTGGGGGCTCTTGCGGAGAGCCTGCCAAAGGTTGCCGTAAGGAAAATCCCCTTGTGGTCTGAGAGAGCCAAGGGAACCAATGAGACATCGAAACTATCAAACATATTAGGGGACGCGAATGCATAGTCAATTCGAGAGAAGCTTTTGTGTCTGGCTGACAGGTGAGAGTAATCTCTGAGGGTGGGGTTGCATAAGCGCCAGAGGTCTGTGAGCCCCGTGTCTTTGGCCCACATCCTGAGGGCCTCAGAGGCCCGTTTCTGGTCGCTCGTTTCAGAGGACCCGGACCTATCCATCTCCGCATCCCAGCACGCATTAAAATCGCCACCCACAATGAGAGCGTATCCATTAAGTTCCAACATATTCTTCGTGATTGTATTATAGAACGCTGAATCAAATGTGTTAGGAGCATACAATGCTATTATAGCCATCTTCCTATGCAAGAATTCAACTTTTGCTATAGTAATCCTTCCCTCCGTGTCCGACCATACATCCAAGATTTTGATATCAAGGTTACGTCTTGTAACTATGACTACTCCTTTCGTCTTATCATCGGCTGAGGATGCGGAGATAACGTGATATTGCCGATTTGCCAGTCTTGACACGTCACCTACCATTAAATGCGTCTCACTAAGGAGAGCAAGGTCAATATTTCTCCTCTTCAATAGCCAAAGGACACTGGCACGCTTGTGTGGGGCGTTAAGCCCTCCTGCGTTCCAAATTAAAATATTCAATTTAGCCATGGTCGAGCTTGTATAAGTGCGTAGAGAACATACCCGTGCAGCCAGGCTGAGTACAGAGGTGCCGATCCCGGCGGGCCCGGACGGTCAATCCCAGGAGTTCAGAGGAGGAACACTTACACATATATAAGACAACAGTACATAGAACACATAAAAATACCACCCCAGCTACAGCCCCCCCCCCTTCTACTCTAAACCCTAACCCACCCGTCCTACTATAAGTTCCTCTATACCCACTCTCCAATCCCCACCCTATGCCCCACCCACTGAGGATGGTCATCTTCCTATCACTTCCCACTAGAGACATGGATCAATAAGACGCTTCCCACTCCCACCCCCCTCTAGTTAAACCCCTGAGTAAACCCCCACTAGTCCAATAAACACAAATAATAATAAAAATTAAATTCAATAAAGATATCGGTCGAAAACCACCTGAGCACTGGCCCTAACATAAGACAACCATAATGGTAAAAATAGCCATTATTAAATAATAACTCCACATCAACCTGCAACCATCTATTTCCGAATCTGCGCTTCAACGTCGCAATGTTATGGCCCAAATGGGTACAGGAAAATTCAAAACAAAATTAAATTAAAGCATCCCAGCCGATAGTCTAAGGCAGGATCGGGTCACAGGTTAATTGTGCAAAATTGTGTGAACAATGTCAATTAAACAATGACAAAAATAAGAAAGGGAAAAAAGGGGTTATGGTTAAAGTGCACCCCTGAAGCAGTCCCTCTGATCAGGCACAACGGCTGACATGACATAACCTATGTAAGAATCAACAATAATAGGAAAAGGAAAAAGAGGGTTATGGCTAAAGTGCAAGCAAAGTTAAACTTGACCCAGCCTGTTATCACATATTTATGTATATTCGTTCGAGAGCCAACATGAACCTTGGCCCTAACATGACAGCTATAATGGAAAAATTAGCCATTATTATATAATTACTCAGCATCAACCCTGTGACCAACTACCTCGTAGTCTGCATATTAATGTTGCAACATTATAGTATAAATGGAAAAAGGAAAATTCAAAACAAAATCAAAGCATATCAGCAGTTAGTCTAAGGTAGGATCGAATCACAGTTAAATTGCTCATTCAAATGCCATTAAAACAGCGACAATAATAGAAAAAGGAAAAAGAGGGTTATGGCTAAAGTGCAAGCAAAGCTAAACCTAAGCCAGCCTGTTATCACATATTTTATGTATATTCGGTCGAGAGCCAACGTGAGCCTTGGCCCTAACATGACAGCTATAATGGAAAAATTAGCCATTAATATATAATTACTCAGCATCAACCTGTAACCATCTACCCTGGAGTCTGCATATTAATGTATCAACGTTATAGCATAAGTGCCTCACGGAAAATTCAAAACAAAATTAAGGCGAGTCAGTAGTTAGTCCAAGGTAGAACCGGATCACATTTAAATTGCTCATTCAAATGCCATTAAAACATATAGGAAAATTCAATACAAAATTAAATTAAAGCATCCCAGCCGATAGTCCAAGGCAGGTTCGGGTCACAGGTTAATTGCTCATTCAATTGCCCTTAAAACAGCGACACTAATTATTATATAATTACTCAGCATCAACCTGTAACCATCTACCCTGGAGTCTGCATATTAATGTATCAACGTTATAGCATAAGTGCCTCACGGAAAATTCAAAACAAAATTAAGGCGAGTCAGTAGTTAGTCCAAGGTAGAACCGGATCACATTTAAATCGCGCATATAGATGACATAAAAACAGCGACAATAGGAAAGAAAAAAAAAAAGGAAGAGAGGGTAATGGCTAGAGTGCAAGCCATATAACCATATAGCCATTAAGTGCAAGCCATACCCGACCCAACCTGTTATCAAATATTGTTTATGCATATTCAACCGACCTTGGCATCTACTTTGGATCACCAAAGCTCAAAACAACCTGGATATAAAAATAAAAAGCATACCAGAAGTTAGTTAGGGACTCGGTCACTCTTGAACTGTGCAAACCAATGTCCCTTTGAACAGCAACAGCAACCAAAATACGTAACCATTAACGAATGTCTCAGCGCAGACCATAGTCGAAGCCCGCTGGCTAGCCCGAGGCTAGCGCGTAAGCTAGTGACGAATCCGGATAGCACGTTAGCCTACTATGTACATTGTTCAGCTAGCTCGTTAGCTTCCAAAGAGGCGATACACAAGTACGACCATGAGGTCAGCTTTAGCAAGTAACAGAAGTCATTGGGAAGCCCCGCTAGTTGGATGGGCAGAGGACAGTTAGCATGTCTGGGCATGACAGCAAGTGTTTGTGAATAGTCGACCTAATCAATGTATATAGGCCCAAACCGCCAAGTCACTCACCCTCCATAGATATCAAGCAACAGACTCGGGTGTCTTCGCGAGATATTCCTTCGCTTTAGCCAACGACCAAAACAAACGCCGACCACCGACCTTCTCCAACACAGATAGTTTCGCGGGAGCGAATAACGTGGGCCTCAGGCCTAGTCTCCATAGCTTAGTCAGGACCACCTTGTACTCGGCTCTCTGAGCTTGAACCTCCGGTGTAAAGTCCTCGAAAATGGCCACTTTGTGATCGCCAAACCTCAGAGTACCCCTTCTGGTACGAGCCGACCGCATGATGATTTCTCTCTGTTGGAGTCTGTTCAGCTTGACTATGATGGGCCTCGGTTCTTTGTTCACGCCGGGAGAAAACCTGCCCGCTCTATAGGCCGACTCACAGATAGGAGGCGAGGGGAGGACGTCCGTCCCTAGTATCTTCTGCAGCAGTTCGGGCATGGTCTCAGAGAGACGGCCTTCACCGCTGGTCTCCGGTACTCCAACAATCCTGACGTTGTGGCGTCTATCCCGGGACTGCATCTCCTCCATCGCCGACTGTAGTTTGTTGACTTCAGCCTGCCTAGCCAGCAGGGCGGATTCAAGACCCGCCATCTTCTCACACTGTGATGATACCTCCGTCGTTAGCATGGCTAGTTCGTTAGCATTAGCCGATGAGGCAGCGTGAATCGTCTCCATCTTGTCTGTCAGCGGGACTACCGCCAGCCGTATTTCTTCTGATATCTCACGACGGAGGCTGATACAGAAATCCGCCAGCACTTGCTTCTGTGCTTCAGCGATGCGTGCCTCAGAGTCTGCGTGTACTTTCTTCTGTGCTTCAGCGATGCGTGTCTCAGAGTCTGCGTGTAGCTTGGTCATGACCAAGAGCACAGCTTCGCTTAACTCCCCGACAGCGGGAGACGGTACGGACATGCTCGGCGGTGTCGGTGTCGTGCCTAATTCTTTCATGGCTCTGGTTTCCACCCCCGCCATCGTAGAAAGTCGAAAAAAGTTGATGAATGTATACTAAACACGGCGACCTAGCAAACAGATAAAAAACAAATAAAAATAAAATAAAGACTAATGGGGAGAAACGTATATTCAGCACGGTAGAAGGGAGCTCATGTGAAAACACGTCTACTCCATGATCGCTCAGCTCCGCCCCCGAGGTGTAACAATCTCAATACAGAATCCAAGAATTAATTTTGGAATTGAAATTTGAAATAGAATTTTACGTTCAATACAGTGCATCATAATTTTACACTGTATTGATTATGCTTCTTCTGTCATTATCTTCCCTAGCTCTATATTTCTTGTGTTATGGTATGACTACTACTGCTATTAGCATAGTTTTTAAGGCTCATTTACAGCTTTGAAATAAAATAATATATTTTTCGGAGTCACGTGGCGCAGTGGGCAAGGCGCTCGCAACGAATGCTGGAGACTAGGCTCGAACAGGATGCCTCCTGTTCGAGCCCCGCTCTCCACATTGCTTTCAGTTTAGCTGGTCGTCCACAGTAATACACATTGGCCGTATTACGGGGAGGGAAACTGAAGGGTGGGGATCGGGCGTTGTGGACAGCGACTCCTACAGGTCGGTTGGTGCGCCTGCGCAGTAGAATCAGGAAGTGTCGGGGGCAGCGTGAGCCTCCCACGCGTTACTCCTCGCCACTGAGAGATCGAGCTGCGCAGGTGAAAAGATGCGACGGCTGTTACCTCGAGTATCGGAGGGGACTCGTGCTATGTATGACTTAGTCCACATTGCAGCCGGCTTGTGGGAGGCAAGAAACAGCGTTCGAAGACAGGGGAGGGTTGAATTGGACGATATGAAAATTGGGATGGGAGAAAAATAGAAAAATGGGAGAAAAAGTGGATAAAAAAATATATTTTTCGGAGTCAAAACTATATATACGTCACCAGCAGCAACAGCAGTTTATTTGTAAGTAGAAAGGTGCACTCAGTAGAGCACAACTCTCCACCAGGCAGTATACACCATTTATACACCATTACACTATTGGGTGGAATAAACCGTTAAAACTCTTTGGGTGGAATAAACCTTTAAATGGTTATTGACCAATCTGCAACATATTAGAGAAGCCAGGTCACTGACTGGCCTGCTGTCAGCCTATGAGCAACGTTTCATCAAGAATCACCACGCAGACAGATTCACAGATGCAACCAAATGCCTAATCCCCCCCAGGGCAGGCTACGTCATCTGGTGGAGATAGTGAATAGAAGACTAACGCAGCATGAATTATCAAGATGGAAAACCAGTCAAAACAGTGGAAAACGGCAACAGCAATGACCACTTGAATTTGCAGTGTGGTCTGCTTGGGGAGACAGGTTAACATGCCTGCAGGGGAAATCATGCCAATCTGAGGGGGCAGAGATGTCTGTTCTCACAGGCGAACCCAGTCAGTCACTGGTCTCATAAATGACCAGGCTAATGTAGATGGTATCAACAGAGAGAGAGAGAGAGAGAGAGAGAGAGAGAGAGAGAGAGAGAGAGAGAGAGAGAGAGAGAGAGAGAGAGAGAGAGAGAGAGAGAGAGAGAATGAGAGAGAGACACACACAGAAAGACAGGTTGAGAGAGAGAAAGAGAGGCGAGGCAGAGAGTAAAAAAAAAAGAGAGACAGAGAGGGATAATAGGCAAAGCAGAGACAGAAAGAGCAATGCAGAGAGTAAGAGAAAAATCAGGGAGAGGGTGAGGTAAAGAGAGAGAGAGAACAAGAGAGAAAGGGGGGGGGGGGGCAAAGAGGGAAAGAAAAATATAGACAGAGACAGACAGAGAGAGAGAGAGAGAGAGAGAGAGAGAGAGAGAGAGAGAGGGGTGAGGAGAGTCAAGGGGAGGAGAGGGAGAATGGCGGGAAGAGGACATACGGATGCTCCTAAAGAAATAAACGAGAGGGTCTACAAAATAAACCCACCCTTACAAGATAAAGACATTAAAATGTGTCATATCACACTGTAATTTGTACTGGAAAACCATACCGTCAAATAATGTCATACCGCCCAGCGCTTCCCATCCACTGCTTTTGCTGAACAATATACACCTAGACCATTAGTTTGGGTGAGTGGACCAAAATGATTGAGGTACAACAAACCCATGTTTCTATCAGAGAGAACTAACATGCTTCTATGCGCGGGGGGGGGGGGGGGGGGGGGGGGGGGGAATAGCTTAGCTCTGATTTCTGGCACGTTATAAATGTAGTGTTTTGGGATGAGGTTATAGTATTATTGGGGGGGCGGGGTATCAATACCATGGTTTAGCCTCGTAAAGACCCCTGTATCAGTCAGTGCATTGTAGTACCTAGTAAATACCCCCATGGCAGTCAGGGAATAAAACAGTACAGACACGTTTTTCCTCAAAACCATCTGAGAACTGAGATCAGGTCGTTTTGGTGGACGGCTGCTTTTATCCACAGCACAGTACAATTACATGTTACATTACAGTCATTTAGCTGACTGACGCCTTTATCTAGGGATGCACCGATATGAAAATTTGCCACCGATACCGATACCGATTGTTCAACTAACACAAACGGCCGATACCGATACCGATATTTGTGGCAAAAAATATATATTTGTAATTATTATTTTTTTTAATGAAACTACTGTATATTTGTATGTGTATGTTTGTATTTGTAGGCCTCGTTACTTACTTAAAAAACGAAACATCAAGAAATATGTTTATGGTATTAATTCCACCATGCCATGTAGCACTATCCCTCTTCCAGTATGGTCTGGCGGCCTGCAGCTGGATACTATTGTCTCAACCAGAGCTCTCAACCAATGCAATAGAACAATTTTGATTGACAGTCGATTCGGCCAATTACGTCACACCGCTAGCACCCACCTCCTGCTGTTCTTACCACCAATCGGCAAGCGTTTATTCATTTTCTACTTCCGGGCATGCCGCCATTGATCTGCTTGCGAGAATCACAACAAGCTTACCGTAGCTAATACGTTAGCTGCCCGCCGACCAGCGCTCCACAGGATGACCAAACGAGACATAATGATTTTACTGCAACGAATGTTATAATAAAACAAAGCCTTTCTATACATTTGTCTGATTGAAAACTTTATTAACAGATTGC
>NC_140168.1:123419322-123434244 GCF_963971535.1 Notolepis coatsorum | reverse complement strand
AATACAAAAAGAGTCCAGAAAAGAGAGTATATATACATTTGACGTAGAAACTGTACATTGGAGGTTGGGTAGATAACTGCCTGAATGATCATGTAAAATATGGTCTATAATAATGCAAGTAGCCTACTGACGGCCAATACACAGTAGTAACAACAATGTGTTCAACCACCCATGGCCATGGCATGCCGTGCAGTTCTACAGGCCAGGCCTAAATGGAATTATTTCGTCTCAATGCGCACGACAACTAACCAACATTCGCGATGTGTGTTTGTGTGTGCTTTGTGTGTGTGTGTGTGTGCGCGCGCGCGCGTGTGGTGTGTGTGTGCGCGTGTGGTGCGCGCGCGCGCGTGTGTGTGTATCTATCTGCGCCCCCCAAAACATACGAGATGTGCGGGGGGGGGGGGGGGGGAAGAAGACACCAACAAAACACAGCACACACGCGCCGTCTCGCCATGCGCGTCATATTATACGCACAGTAGCGCGCCGCGCACACAGCAGCGCGCTACAGACAGTGTGTCTTCCGCGAACCGTCGCGCGGTCGCCGCTCGAGCTCCGTCTCTCTTTTCTCTCGTGTGCAGTATAACAGTAACTACACTATCATTTAGCCACACTGCCCACACACACACACACACACAACCGTTTCGAATGTGCAATTTATAATATATTATAATAATAATTTAGAATAATAGATGTCTATAAAAAGGCTATAGGCGGTGCTTAAAAAAAAAAAAAAAAAAAACGTTATTTAGCAAAACCTTACCTGGGTGCCTCAGTGCAAAGGAGCGCGCGGGCGCAGGACGAGCAGATTCTCACCCGGCTGGCACAGCTTCCACGCTCTCTCCCTCTCCGTCACGAGAAAGAAACCCGAAGTCCAACTGAAATAATTATAATGGGGGGGCTTTAAGCTGATCTCCTCTCGGCTGTCAAAAAAAGCGAAACGCTAGTAATAGAAATACCGAGTCCTCCTCCCGCTTTTACGGAGTAGAGGGACGGAATGGAACTGACAAGCGGCCGTACGTAGTTGTAGGAGCCGTTACTGTGCCGTTATGACGGTAGGGGGAGTCTTCCGCTGATAAACACTCCTCACGAGATGAAAAAAAAGAAAAAAAATCGACATAATTATAATATTCTCGCGAGAATAAGCCCACACCGCCTCCTTGTTGTCCCTTGTTGTCAAAGGGTCTCTCTCTCTCTCTCTCTCTCTCTCTCTCTCTCTCTCTCTCTCTCTCTCTCTCTCTCTCTCTCTCTCTCTCTCTCTCTCCCTCTCTCTCTTTCTCACACGCACTCACACACACACACACACACACACACACACACACACACACACACACACACACACACACACACACACTGTACAGACACTGGCCAATTTGTTCCAATATAACAAGAACATTCTAATTTATCTCATATTCTGTAGTTAAGGGAAATAATTTAGCAGGCAATCATTTCAATGTTAACCCACTGGACCCCTGATCATCTCGATGGGTACAGTATACACACATTTCCATACACACAGAATCCACTCTTACACATTATACACAACTGCCATATGCACACACACAGACTACACTCGCACAAACACACACATAAAGGCTATAGACTACTTTCTTTCCCTTGCTTGCTCACCCACACGCCGCCCCACCCCCATCCCGTGAAGGCCATGGTCCCTGCATCCCCAGGATTGTAAACGGAACAACTGCTGTCTTTTTATTGTCCCTAGAAGCAGCAACTGCTCTGCAACAGATCCCAAGATAGAAGCAACTCCATCAGACTACAAAGAATCTGCAACAGATCCCAAGATAGAAGCAACTCCATCAGACTACAGAGAATCCTAAGGGGGAGACTGGCTGTGTGTGTGTGTGTGTGTGTGTGTGTGTGTGTGTGTGTGTGTGTGTGTGTGTGTGTGTGTGTGTGTGTGTGTGTGTGTGTGTGTGTGTGTGTGTGTGTGTGTGTGTGTGTGTGTGTGTGTGTGTGTGTGTGTGTGTGTGTGTGTGTGTGTGTGTGAATACCGGTATATGTATAGTAGTATAGTATATATATGCATGGGGTCTTGAATAATCCTTCTCAGATACTGTTGTGGGTTAGGATGATCCTATTGCTGATCCAAAATGATAATTTTCTGGGCATTACATAATACTGTGTGTTTTAAGAATTTTACAAATGTTACATACAAATTAAATACAACTCCTGTTTCAATCTCAATCTAGCAGCAGATCCTCAAGGTCACCAGAATGAGATATTCTGTTTTACTTTTCATTATAGCCCAATGTATTATTTTCTTTTGCACATTCAAATTTAAAAGTGTTGTGGCTCTTCTATTTTAAACGCTTGGATGCAGCACCTCTATAATCATTGCACTGGGTTGAGTGATTGGTTAGTTGAGTGGTGGGTTGGTTGGGTGGTTAGTTGATTGATTGGTTGGTTGGGTGGTGGGTTGGTTGGGTGGGTGGTTAGTTGATTGATTGGTTGGTTGGGTGGTGGGTTGATTGGTTGGTTGGGTGGTGGGCTGGTTGGGTGGGTGGTTAGTTGATTGATTGGTTGGTTGGGTGGTGGGTTGATTGGTTGGTTGGGTGGTGGGCTGGTTGGTTGATTGGTTGGGTGGTGGGTTGGTTGGTTGGGTGGTGGATGGGTTGGTTGTGTGGTGGGTGGGTGGGTTGGTTGGTTGGTTGGGTGGTGGGTTGGTTGGTTGGTTGATTGGTTGGGTGGTGGGTTGGTTGGTTGGTTGATTGGTTGGTTGGGTGGTGGATGGGTTGGCTGGCTGGTTGGCTGGGTGGTTGGTGGATTGGTTAGTGGGCTGGGTGGTTGGTGGGTGGGTTGGTTGCTTAATTGGGTGGGTGGTTGGTTGGTTAGTGGGTTGATTGGTTGGTTGGTTAGTGGGTTGGTTGGTTGGGTGGTAGGTTGGTTGGATGGTTAGTTGATTGGTTGGGTGGCTGGTTGGTTAGTGGGTTGATTGGTTGGTTGGTTAGTGGGTTGATTGGTTGGTTGGTTAGTGGGTTGATTGGTTGGTTGGTTAGTGGGTTGATTGGTTGGTTGGTTAGTGGGTTGATTGGTTGGTTAGTGGGTTGGTTAGTGGGTTGATTGGTTGGTTGGTTATTGGGTTGATTGGTTGGTTGGTTATTGGGTTGATTGGTTGGTTGGTTAGTGGGTTGATTGGTTGGTTGGTTATTGGGTTGATTGGTTGGTTGATTAGTGTGTTGGTTGGATGGTTAGTTGATTGGTTGGGTGGCTGGTTGGTTGGTTAGTGGGTTGATTGGTTGGTTGGTTAGTGGGTTGATTGGTTGGTTGGTTAGTGGGTTGATTGGTTGGTTGGTTATTGGGTTGATTGGTTTGTTGGTTAGTGGGTTGATTGGTTGGTTGGTTAGTGGGTTGATTGGTTGGTTGGTTATTGGGTTGATTGGTTGGTTGATTAGTGTGTTGGTTGGATGGTTAGTTGATTGGTTGGGTGGCTGGTTGGTGGGTTGGTTGGTTGGTTAGTGGGTTGGTTGGTTGGGTGGTAGGTTGGTTGGATGGTTAGTTGATTGGTCGGGTGGCTGGTTGGTTGGTTATTGGGTTGATTGGTTGGTTGGTTGGTTGGTTGGTTGGGTGGTAGGTTGGTTGGTTGGATGGTTAGTTGATTGGTTGGGTGGCTGGTTAGTTAGTGGGTTGATTGGTTGGTTGCTTATTGGGTTGATTGGTTGGTTAGTGTGTTGGTTGGGTGGTTAGTTGATTGGTTGACTGGCTGGGTGGTTGGTGGGCTGGGTGGTGGGTTGGTTGATTGGGTGGGTGGTTGGTTGCCTGGTTGGTTGGTTAGTGGGTTGGTTGATTGGTTGGTTGGTTGGTTGGTTAGGTGGTAGGTTGGTTGGTTGGATGGTTAGTTGATTGGTTGGGTGGCTGGTTGGTTAGTGGGTTGATTGGTTGGTTGGTTAGTGGGTTGGTTGGTTGGGTGGTGGGTTGGTTGGTTGGATGGTTAGTTGATTGGTTGGGTGGCTGGTTGGTTAGTGGGTTGATTGGTTGGTTGGTTAGTGGGTTGGTTGGTTGGGTGGTGGGTTGGTTGGTTGGATGGTTAGTTGATTGGTTGGTTGGGTGGTGGATTGGTTGGTTGGGTGGCTGGTTGGTTGGGTGGTGGGTTGGTTGGTTGGATGGATGGTTAGTTGATTGGTTGGTTGGGTGGCTGGTTGGTTGGTTGGTTGGGTGGTTAGTTGATTGGTTGGTTGGGTGGGTGGCTGGTTGGTTGGTTGGGTGGCTGGTTGGTTTGTTGGGTTGATTGGTTGGTAATAATAATAATAATAATGCAGGACCTCTTTAGGGGGTCTTTATTCGGCATGCAACAAACTGGACATGCAATTGGAGTGGCACACACACACCGGGATACACACACACACATGCATTGTCTTTTTCTCAGTCGCCGATGCGATTGAGTCTCTGCACTTGACCCATCCCGTCGTCCTTCCCCCCATGGGCAGCCGGGAGCAGATAGGGCGTCAACGTGAGCCGCGCCCCGGGGACCAATCCAAGTGCTCCTGCCCGTCTTCATCAAGGACGCCACAGCGTTAGCGATCTGTTGTTGTGCATGTTTTTCCATTGGATTTATCTTATCGGGGGGGAAACCCTTGCGAGCACGGGGAGAACATGCAAACTCCACACAGAAAGGCCTGGGAGATCACCCACCTGGGTACCTGGCATCATGGAAACATGGATGGGTTGGTTGTGTGGTGGGTGGGTGGGTTGGTTGGTTGGTTGGGTGGTGGGTTGGTTGGTTGGTTGATTGGTTGGGTGGTGGGTTGTTTGGTTGATTGGTTGGGTGGTGGGTTGGTTGGTTGATTGGTTGGTTGGGTGGTGGATGGGTTGGTTGGTTGGTTGGGTGGTTGGCTGGCTGGGTGGTTGGTGGATTGGTTGGTGGATTGGTTGGTGGGCTGGGTGGTTGGTGGGTGGGTTGGTTGCTTAATTGGGTGGGTGGTTGGTTGGTTAGTGGGTTGATTGGTTGGTTGGTTAGTGGGTTGGTTGGTTGGGTGGTAGGTTGGTTGGATGGTTAGTTGATTGGTTGGGTGGCTGGTTGGTTAGTGGGTTGATTGGTTGGTTAGTGGGTTGATTGGTTGGTTGGTTAGTGGGTTGATTGGTTGGTTGGTTAGTGGGTTGATTGGTTGGTTAGTGGGTTGGTTGGTTAGTGGGTTGATTGGTTGGTTGGTTATTGGGTTGATTGGTTGGTTGGTTATTGGGTTGATTGGTTGGTTGGTTAGTGGGTTGATTGGTTGGTTGGTTATTGGGTTGATTGGTTGGTTGATTAGTGTGTTGGTTGGATGGTTAGTTGATTGGTTGGGTGGCTGGTTGGTTGGTTAGTGGGTTGATTGGTTGGTTGGTTAGTGGGTTGATTGGTTGGTTGGTTAGTGGGTTGATTGGTTTGTTGGTTAGTGGGTTGATTGGTTGGTTGGTTAGTGGGTTTATTGGTTGGTTGGTTATTGGGTTGATTGGTTGGTTGATTAGTATGTTGGTTGGATGGTTAGTTGATTGGTTGGGTGGCTGGTTGGTGGGTTTGTTGGTTGGTTAGTGGGTTGGTTGGTTGGATGGTTAGTTGATTGGTCGGGTGGCTGGTTGGTTGGTTATTGGGTTGATTGGTTGGTTGGTTGGTTGGTTGGGTGGTAGGTTGGTTGGTTGGATGGTTAGTTGATTGGTTGGGTGGCTGGTTGGTTAGTGGGTTGATTGGTTGGTTGCTTATTGGGTTGATTGGTTGGTTAGTGTGTTGGTTGGGTGGTTGTCAGGATCCTAGGCCCGGTCCTGGCTGGACTGGGCAGGATGGTAACACTGGGCAGTACCCTCCACCTAACTTTGGGCAATGCCCTCTATCTGACATTGGCCCTCGGCCTGACATTGGCGCCCTACCACCCTCTAGTGGTGACAAACAATCGGTGCGCTCCAGTACACTGGACATCCTGACTACTGTGTTAACTATAATTAATAGTTTGATTAATGTGGTGTCATGGTGTGTACTGTCATTGTCTTTCCCTTCCCTGGTGTGATGTCATACACTGTTTTGGGTTGTTAGGAGTTGCTTTTGTGTTTAGTTGTGTTTAGTTGTGCTTTGCTTATTGTCTAGGTGTTGTTTGTGATTCTGTGTTGGCCAGGTGTTCTTAATTGCTAATTAGTCGGGGTATTTAGGTGTCTGTCTGTCTCCCCTTCGTTGTGGCGACATTCCTCCAGTTACCCCCTGTTCCTCCACGTCGTGTCACACCGTTCTCCCTCTAGTAAGTCTTAGTGTTTGTTGTTTTGTATTGTGAAGTTTGTTATTTAGTTTCTGTATTTTCCTTGTATTGCACTGGATTCTACAGTAAACATCATTCTCCAAGCTTCACTCCTCGCCTCTGCCTCCTCCATTCCTTCCCTTTCTGTATTATTGCATTCTACCTAACCCCATCGTGACAGAATGTCGCCACCAACATTAACGAATGCAGCAGGAAAGGCAAGCGATACCATCACCGTTGTCCTGGCCCTGATGGCCGGTGACATGAAGAGTTACTCACTGGCCAAATGGGGGTTCCTACTCCGGAAGATCGACCAGGTCGCCACTGAGAACCCGACACTGCAGACGGCGATGTGGGAGATGGCTGAACATGTTGCTGTCCTCATGGAGAAGCATAAGCCGAAGGCTAGTGTAGCTAGCCTGCCGACTGTTCTCAGGCTTACGGTCAGCCTAGATCCTCCCATAGCCGCTGAGGTTGCTCGGATGTCCATCGCCGGTCGGACGTCCACAGCTAACCTAGCCCCGCCGGTTAGCTTAGTGTCAAGAGCTAACCAGCCACTCCCAGCTAACCTAGCTCCGCCCGTTAGCTTCATGCCAATAGCTAACCAGCCACTCCCAGCTAACCTAGCTCCGCCCGTTAGCTTCGTGCCAATTGCTGACCGGCTGTTCCCCGTTAGCACAGCTCCTCCTGTTAGCTCCGCCACTATAGATGGCCAGACGTCCCCAGTTGGTACAGCTCTACCCGTTAGCTCCACTCATACAGCTAACCAGACGTCCACAGCTAACATAGCTCCGCCGGTTAGCTTAGTGTCAAGAGCTAACCAGCCACTCCCAGCTAACCTAGCTCCGCCCGTTAGCTCCGTTTCAATAGCTAACCGGCCGTTTCAAGCTAGCACAGTCTCCACTGCCAGACTAGGCTCCAGGTTCAGGGTGAGCCTAGTATCTGAGACAGACCAGATGTCTCCAGCTAGCACAGTCTCCACTGCCAGACTAGGCTCCAGGTTCAGGGTGAGCCTAGTACCGGAGACGGACCAGATGTCCCAAGCTAGCCAGGCATCCCCAGCTAACATAGCTCCGCCCGTTAGCCCCGTCCCAATAGCTAACCGGCCGTCCCCAGTTAGCACAGCCCCGCCTGTTAGCCCCGCTACAGTAGCTAACCAGACGCCCACTGCCAACCTAGGCTCCAGGTTCAGGGTGAGCCTGGTAGCGGAGACAGACCAGATGTCTCCAGCTAGCACAGTCTCCACTGCCAGACTAGGCTCCAGGTTCAGGGTGAGCCTAGTACCTGAGACGGACCAGATGTCCCAAGCTAGCCAGGCATTTTCAGCTAGCACAGTTCCCACAGTGAGTCCAGGGCCCACAGTTAGCCTAGCCCCCGAGGCTAGTATGGCTAGTAAGGCCTCCACAGCTGGTCCAGCTTCCACGCCCAGTCCAGCCTCAGCTCTGGGTCCTGGCTCCTCATCCCCGGATCCTACACCACGCCTCGCCTCCGGGACCGATCCGGTCTCCACGCCCTGCCCGGCCTCTCCACCTGGTCCGGCTGCCGTGCCGGCTCCCGGCTCTTCGACGGATCCTGGCTCCCCGTCTGGTCCAGCTCTGCGCCGTGATCGGCGTCCTGGTCCTCGCCGTGGTCTCCGCCGGGGTCTTCGCCGTGGTCTTCGCCGGGGCCTGCGTGGGATCCTGCTCCGGGGGTCGTCGCCGCCGCACCTCCATTCCGGCTCTCCTGAACCGGTCCCTAGTCCGGCGGCTGGAGGGCCTCTCGTCCGGGATCCGGCTCCAGGGTCCAGCTCCCCTTCCCGGGCTTCTACACCTGTACCCACCCCCCCTCGTCGGGCCTCGCTTCCCAGGTCCAGCCCTCCTCGTCGGGCCTCGGTTCTCAAGTTCTGCCCCCCTCCCCGGGTCTCGGTGCCCATCCCCACCCCCCCTCGTCGGACCTCTGTTTCCAGGTCCAGTCCTCCTCCCCGGGCCTCTGTTCCCATCCCCACCACCCCTCTCCGGGCATCTGCGCCCGTTTTCTACCCCCCTGGCTGCTATGCCCCTCCTGGGTTTTTTGTTCAGCCTCCTGGTCCCTCGTCTTCGGGTCCTCTCCCTGGGTCCTCTCCGGGGTTCCGGCTTCCTCCCTCACCTGCTTATGGACGTTGTTTTCGGGTGTCTGGAAGCCACCCGTTGAGGGGGGGGTACTGTCAGGATCCTAGGCCCGGTCCTGGCTGGACTGGGCAGGATGGTAACACTGGGCAGTACCCTCCACCTAACTTTGGGCAATGCCCTCTATCTGACATTGGCCCTCGGCCTGACATTGGCGCCCTACCACCCTCTAGTGGTGACAAACAATCGGTGCGCTCCAGTACACTGGACATCCTGACTACTGTGTTAACTATAATTAATAGTTTGATTAATGTGGTGTCATGGTGTGTACTGTCATTGTCTTTCCCTTCCCTGGTGTGATGTCATACACTGTTTTGGGTTGTTAGGAGTTGCTTTTGTGTTTAGTTGTGTTTAGTTGTGCTTTGCTTATTGTCTAGGTGTTGTTTGTGATTCTGTGTTGGCCAGGTGTTCTTAATTGCTAATTAGTCGGGGTATTTAGGTGTCTGTCTGTCTCCCCTTCGTTGTGGCGACATTCCTCCAGTTACCCCCTGTTCCTCCACGTCGTGTCACACCGTTCTCCCTCTAGTAAGTCTTAGTGTTTGTTGTTTTGTATTGTGAAGTTTGTTATTTAGTTTCTGTATTTTCCTTGTATTGCACTGGATTCTACAGTAAACATCATTCTCCAAGCTTCACTCCTCGCCTCTGCCTCCTCCATTCCTTCCCTTTCTGTATTATTGCATTCTACCTAACCCCATCGTGACAGGTGGTTAGTTGATTGGTTGACTGGCTGGGTGGTTGGTGGGCTGGGTGGTGGGTTGGTTGATTGGGTGGGTGGTTGGTTGCCTGGTTGGTTGGTTAGTGGGTTGGTTGATTGGTTGGTTGGTTGGTTAGGTGGTAGGTTGGTTGGTTGGATGGATAGTTGATTGGTTGGGTGGCTGGTTGGTTAGTGGGTTGATTGGTTGGTTGGTTAGTGGGTTGGTTGGTTGGGTGGTGGGTGGGTTGGTTGGATGGTTAGTTGATTGGTTGGTTGGGTGGTGGATTGGTTGGTTGGGTGGCTGGTTGGTTGGGTGGTGGGTTGGTTGGTTGGATGGATGGTTAGTTGATTGGTTGGTTGGGTGGCTGGTTGGTTGGTTGGGTGGTTAGTTGATTGGTTGGTTGGGTGGCTGGTTGGTTGGTTGGGTGGCTGGTTGGTTGGTTGGTTGGGTTGATTGGTTGGTAATAATAATAATAATGCAGGACCTCTTTAGGGGGTCTTTATTCGGCATGCAACAAACTGGACATGCAATTGGAGTGGCACACACACACCGGGATACACACACACACATGCATTGTCTTTTTCTGCACTTGACCCATCCCGTCGTCCTTCCCCCCATGGGCAGCCGGGAGCAGATAGGGCGTCAACGTGAGCCACGCCCCGTGGACCAATCCAAGTGCTCCTGCCCGTCTTCATCAAGGACGCCACAGCGTTAGCGATCTGTTGTTGTGCATGTTTTTCCATTGGGTTTATCTTATCGGGGGGGAAACCCTTGCGAGCACGGGGAGAACATGCAAACTCCACACAGAAAGGCCTGGGAGATCACCCACCTGGGTACCTGGCATCATGGAAACCTGGTCCCCAAGCGGGAATCGAACCCTGGACCTTCTTGCTGTGAGGCGACAGTGTTAACCACTACACCACCGTGGTTGGTTGGGTTGATTGGTTGGTTAGTGGGTTGGTTGGTTGGGTGGTAGGTTGCTTGGATGGTTAGTTGATTGGTTCGGTGGCTGGTTGGTTAGTGGGTTGATTGGTTGGTTGGTTAGTGTGTTGGTTGGGTGGTTAGTTGATTGGTTGGTTGGTGGGGTTGGTTAGTGGGTTGATTGGGTGGTTAGTTGATTGGTTGGTTGGTGGGTTGGTTGGGTGGTTGGCTGGGTGGGTGGTTGGTGGGTTGGGTGGTGAGTTGGGTGGTGGGTTGGTTGGGTGGTTGGCTGGATGGGTGGGTGGTGGGTTGGGTGGTGAGTTGGGTGGTGGGTTGGTTGATTGGGTGGGTGGTTGGTTGCCTGGTTGGTTGGTTAGTGGTGTAGTGGCCAAAATCCAAACAAGTCTGTCCTATAACTCTATTTGAATATTCCTTTCTTGGCCACTTGTAGGGCTGGGAAGCAGTGTCAGACTCGCAGTCGCAGAACAGAAAACCACTGGACGTTTTTGTTGCTCTTTTTGCTTGTTTAATGTCCAGCAAGAACAAAATATGAAAACAATATCGTACATAGAAATGAACAAGAGATCCTAATAATCTCGGGAACAAAAGGCTGCTTCTGTGGTGCGTGTCAATGACAGTATTGCTGCTGCCTGCTGCCCTGCCGTCACACGCCGCACCTGTGGCTTATAGCGTTAGCCCCGCCCCCTTCACCTGAGCAAAGCGCCCCACTCACTGAAACAGAGACATGTATTAATACAGGTTCAGAATGAATCAAAACAAATAAGCTTAAATGCGGCTCCTACACCGGCCCCTAATTGTTCTCTAAGAATCAATTACTCAAACTAAATAAAGGGAGCCGTAAAACTACCAACAAATAATGAATTTAGAAAAATAAAGTATATACATTACATCCCTTGTTGATGTTGAAAGAAGACCTGTTATTCTTCAATCTCCAGGAGGCGGCATAGCTTAGCTATGGGCCTATCAATAATGGACGTTTTCATCTGGAGCTTCACTGTACGGGTCAGACCTCTTGCATCAGGCTTGGTCTCCAGTACTCTGCCTAGTGGCCACAACCCCCGTGGAGCAGTTGGGTCAACTACCAGGACGACATCTCCAATGTTAAAGTTTTTTTCTCTCACTGTGTTCCATTTCTGTCTCCCTTGGAGTAGCAGAAGGTATTCTTGTGTCCTGGCGTAGAGGTCAGATCTCTCGCAGAAGATGGTTTGTAGGCCTTCATCCAGTATAGGATCGATCTTACTGTTCTTCTGCACTCTGAATGGAGCAGTTTCCAGCACTGCCATTTCCACTGGGAAGGATTGCTTTTGAACATAGGTGATGACTGACCTCTCTGCCTGTGAGAGGTCTTCCACTGTGAGGAGCTGTCCAAGTGTGGTCCTGAAAGCGCCTAGCTCAGTGCTCACCTTTTGGCTGCTCGAGTGGGTGTGGCTGTGACCTGGGGAAAGCTCTTTACGCTTTTTGACGGTCAATATCAGAGCATTCTTCCTAGTGTAGTCATTACCAATGTACTTGAGTACTGTTTGGCTATCCGTCCAGAAGACTGAGGGGTTTAAGTCCATGTGTAGTTCTTTCCTCAGCATTTTGTCCACCTTCACCAACAGTGTTGCAGCTGCCAACTCCAGTCGCGGTACTGTGATGTGCTTTAAAGGAAGGACTCTGGATTTTTTCTTTTTGGGGCGGTGCACCCCATGGTGTGGTATGTACCTTTTGTGTCCAGATGACTGTGTCAGCTCTTCCTGTGGGACTTCCTCTGCGTAGTTGTTCTCCAAGATTTTGTTGAGGAATGCAAAATATTCCTGCTTGTAGTGCTGGTCCCGGTTCATCTTCCTTTTTAAGCCCTGCAGGCGCTGTTCTGCAATTTGGCAGTTGTTAGGCATGCTGACATTGGCTTTCCTGAAAGGCAACTTTAGACTGTAGTGTCCGTTTTGTAGGGTAGCCTCACTGGCTACTTTCAAAAACATTTTGTCCTCAACTGACATCTCTGGCTTTTCCTCAGATGACACTTCGTTGAAGTCCTGGTTGTACTGTGACACTAGGAGCCCTTCCAAACTTGTGGCTGATATCCTATTCACAGTCACTCTCTCCGTGTTGTCCTCACCGCCGTTTCTGAGTGGCCCATTTACAACCCACCCCAATAGAGTTTTTACTGCGTAGGGGCCCTCACCTTGGCTATTAATAACCTCCCATGGCTCTAAGAGCTTTGGAGCATTGGTGCCAACTAACAATTCCACTTTAGCACTGATACTGGGAAGTTTGACTTTATTAAGATTATTAAGGACAATGCAAATTAATTATTCAGGTACGCCCACTGCGTTAAGTCATTCTGATTGGGAATGCTACTTGAGGTGACTGGCATTTCTGGCTGGGTGGAAACGTCAGGAAGAGGCAAGAAGTTGTCGCTGTCCAGTGCTGAAACTTCAATTCCAGGTATGACATGAGATGGCACCAGTTTTTTCTGATTCATTGTGCTTAACAGAATATGAGTTTTTCTGCCTTTCAGATTGAGTTTAGACATCAGCGCCTCGGAGCAGAAGGTAGCGGTGGAACCAGGGTCCAGGAGTGCATAGACTTGCAAGACTTGACTGCCTTTTGCTGCCTTAACCTGAACTGGGACAATGGACAGCACATTATTTTGTTCTCCCGCCCCTATGTGACCACATAACTCTGCTGTGGTTCTGCCTGCTACACCAGAGGGCTGTTCAGTCTGGTTAGTTGGACCATTTTTAACATAGATGTGCAGGGCACTTGGGTGGGCTTGCTTGCAAACTCTACAGGTGAGGCGTTGTTTACAGTCTCTACTAATGTGGCCTGTGGAGAGACAGCCAAAGCATATGCCCTTGATCTTTACAAAGTTCAGCTTGTTCCTATGTGTTTCTTCCAAGAACTGTTTACACAATTCCAATGTGTGCTTGCACCTACAGAAGGGACAGGAGGGTTCACGCTCTTTTTCTTTTGGGGAAATAGTGACACCTGTGGCAAAACTGCTGTCATACACCCTTGGGATCTGTGGCTTAACAGGAAATCTAGTCTTTACAGCCACCTTTCCTTTGGCAGCTGACTGGTCCTGAAGATAACCAAAAACTGGGTCTGCTGCTATGCGAGCTTGCCTTTCAATGAAACAGACAAGGTCTAAAATCCGTACTCTACGACTGCGCTCCTCTTGCAGTGCGTAGGCTGTGCTGCGCCATCTCTCCCGGAGTTTCTACGGTAGCTTAAGCACAATGCTTCTCATGTTGGACACTGTGTCTAGTTCCTCCAAGTACTCCATTTCCTGCATAGCATTGCAGCAACTCCTTAGAAACATGGCGTAATCCTGCAGCAACCTTGAATCTTCAGTTTTAACCAGGGGCCAGGATAAAGCTTTTTCCAGGTAAGCACAAGAGAGCTTGTATTCGTTCCCAAAGTTTTCCTTTAGTAGCTCTTTTGCTTTCTGATAGCCTCTGTCTGGAGACATGTATTCACAGCTTTTGACTAGCCGTTGAGCTTGGCCTCTTGTAAACTGTATAAGGAACTGCAACCTGTCTCTGTTGTTGTCTGTTTTGCTTTCAATACAATGTTCAAAGGAGTGAATAAAGGACTTGTATTCCAGAATGTGTCCATCAAAGGGTGGAATATTTCCCTGCGGCAACGTCGAGAGAAGTTGTTGTTTCACAAGAATCCTCGTCAAGCTGTTTTGATTTTCCAGTATTTTAATCAAGTGGTCATCCTTTGCTGTGCTGTGCTGTCCTTTGGGGGGCTTTGTCCTTGTGTCAGAGTTGGCTGTGTGTTTTGGGGCATGACAGGTCGAATATGGTGCACTGGTTGTGGCTGATGCTGATCATTAATGTCGTCTTCTGGCTGAACATCGGGCCAACTGTGAGCATTACCTTCATTAACATTAAAAAAGGGCAAGTGATGTGCGCCTGCCTTGCTCCTAACAACTGGAGCACCTATGTCATAAGGATGAACTGAAATATCTGGCTTTGAATTTACCAGCGTGGTAGCTGCTGCTTCAACCTGTGCAGGGCTGCACCTTTTTAATTCAATGTCTTTAAGATAGTTAATTTTGGCTGTGCTGGCTGCTATTTCTCCTTGTAATTCTAATGTTTCTCTTTTTTTTGTAACATTTGTTCCTGTTCTTCAATGGCATGTTTTTCTTGTAACATAGAAGCTTTAGCCAATAAGGCTTCTCTCTCTGCCTCCGCGTTGATGCGTAATTTTGAGGAAGAGGAAGAGTGGGAGGAAGAGTGGCTGGACCTCGTTGAGCGTGTGGCCATCCTATTTGGATCGCCGTCTTCATTTCGGGCTGCGGCGCTGCAGATATACCCTACTCCTTCATTTACCCATTCACCTTCTTCAGCTGGCAGATCTTCCACTTGAATCAAGTTGAGTGAATCAGCATTTTCTACGTCGGTTATCCACTTTGTAACTTTGGCAAGGAATGAGATTATCTGTGTGGCTCTCGGCTGATACCATTTCTCATCGTCCTCTTTTCTTGCGTTCTCATCCAATATTTGCGCATACGAGACGTGCAAGGCTTTAAAATCATCCGAAAGTCCGTTAAACTTTATCATGTTCCCTTTGACTTCATGCAGGCATTCTTTATCAGTCATTAGGCTGTTCACAATGTTCATTCTCCGTGTTAAATGGGAAGCCTTTCCTTGCCTCGATGCGCGCAGCTGCGCCTCATCCATGTCTTTACCGGGCGAGTCTACCTCATCTGAACTCGCCATTTTAATTCAAAATAAACAAATAAATAAATCCAAAAGGTCTTCAACGTGTTTAGAAACAGTGGCTGGTTATTTCGTTATCCTTGTCTTTCTCAATTATTTGTTTGTTTGTTTACAGCCGCACGTCAGGCCGGCGTTTCCTCTGGTTTGCAGCCACGCGTCGGGCCGGCGTTTTTCGTCTTTGATTCCTTTGGATCCCTTTGATCCTCCAATAATC
>NC_140168.1:123406822-123414322 GCF_963971535.1 Notolepis coatsorum | reverse complement strand
CCCTGTGATGCAGAAGTCACAGTGATGCAGAAGTCCCTGTGATGCAGAAGTCACAGTGATGCAGAAGTCCCTGTGATGCAGAAGTCACAGTGATGCAGAAGTCCCTGTGATGCAGAAGTCCCTGTGATGCAGAAGTCACAGTGATGCAGAAGTCCCTGTGATGCAGAAGTCACAGTGATGCAGAAGTCACAGTGATGCAGAAGTCACAGTGATGCAGAAGTCACAGTGATGCAGAAGTCACAGTGATGCAGAAGTCACAGTGATGCAGAAGTCCCTGTGATGCAGAAGTCACAGTGATGCAGAAGTCACAGTGATGCAGAAGTCACAGTGATGCAGAAGTCACAGTGATGCAGAAGTCACAGTGATGCAGCAGCATTGCCGAGAGGAATAGTTTGGAAAACCGTGTGGTATGCTATCGATGCAGGAGTAATCTTGCATTGCAATGCAACCATGGTCTCATCGGAAACCATAAATAAAGTACTAATCGAGCACAGGAAAGAAGGTACGTTATGTTATAGCTATAAGTAATACATTTACATATTGTATCGGCAAAAGTCCAAAACAAACGGCGCAAACCAGGAGTTGAACCAACGGCCATTGCCGTCACGGGGCTATCTAATAATGATTATAGTTAGAGTTGAGGTTAGTTTTAACATTAGCAGTTAAACAGTTATGGTTAAGACATAACGTTAGGGTTAAGGTTAGGGTTCGATCTTAAAACGTTTTCTGACGTTTCTTAAACGTTTTCTGAAAACGTAAAAAGTAAAACAGTTTTGAATATGTAATATTATGTACTTATTTGTAGTACACATGTTATATTCTCGATAAAATACGTAAATATATTAGTCATGACTGTAACATACATTATGTACCTTTTTTCCTGTGGTCGATTAGTACTTTTATTACATTTAGATTTAGAGTACATATTAGATTTAGATGACTTTTAAGCGAGATCGGGCTGCATATTGTCAGACCTGTATCTCTTCACACTATGTTTTAACGCTATCCTGTCACAGACATTTCTTTCTTTATTCAAACCAATCATCGTCTAGGGCAGCGCTAAGCCCAACATGCACCTTGTAAAATAGTATCCTGCGTGTACAGTAGCTTGCTAGCTCCAAGGCTTGCTGTCGGAAGGATGCTGAAGGATCACTTCTATTATAGTGTGAAACATATCCACAACCTCCTCAAACTCAGTGAAAAGACAGAACTAATCCTCATCGGCACCAAATCCACCCTCAGCAGATCTGGACCCATCACACTCACTATTAATGACTCAACCTTCACCCCTCCCCCCTGGTTCGCAACCCCGGGATCATCCTGCATCCCACCATCTCGTTTCACCCCCACGTCCGCTCCGTCATCAAAACCTCATACTTTCACCTCCGCAACATCGCCCAAATCAGACACTGTCTCCCCCCCCCCGCTCCTGAATCCCTCATCCACGCCTTAATTTCCTCCCGCCTAGACTACTGCAACTCCCTCCTCACCTCCTGCTCCCTCCATAGACTTCAGATAGTCCAGAACTCTGCTGCTCGCCTGCTCACGAACACCCGGCCCGTGACCACATCACTCCTGTCCTCCACTCTCTCCACTGGCTCCCGATTAAGGAACGCATACAGTTCAAATTTCAAATACTACTCCTCACCTTTAACACATTGGGCGCCGGGCATTGTGCCCATCTTATACCACTCTCTGACAGCACTGTAAGCCTATGGAGATGTTTACCTTCTTTGCAGGGCTATAACTTTTTAAATTGTATTGCTATATTGACATTACTATGGCCCATGTCATATTTTTTCATTCATACATTGTTGTGTTACTAGCGTCGAGAATATAAGTATGTTTTTAATCTTTTCTGCTGTAATTCCAAAAACGCTAGTTATAGGCCCTAGCATATATAGATTATCGATTGGCGTGTCTTTCCCATACACGCTATATTAAAAAATTCAAATGTATATGATCGGTATACATTATGCTTCATCATGCGTGAAGGAAAGGGGGGGGGGTCGTTTATAATTCGTTGATCGTCAGTAACGGCTTTATTTACTATGGCTTGATACGTTGATCAGATGGTTTGCAGTGAAATGAATAAACAATCAGGCTGAAAATAACGTTACTGTCCTCTTACCGTTTTAAAAAAAATTTTTTTTTCTTCTTGCTTTTTTTTAAAATTTATGAAAATATACATTTTGTTTTTATTTTTTTTTCTTTATTTGTTTGTATAAAAAAAAAAAAACAACCAAAAATTCCGATCCATATGCACTATAGTGTTTGTCTGTAGTCCCATAGCAAGACATTACTGCCGGGGGAATTTCCTCGACGCACCGATCACAACATCCGGTTTTGAGTGTAACTCGCCCGACCATCCACCAGGCGGCAGTATTGAGGCGTTGCAGTCCCATTCAGGGTCCCGCTGCAGCACCGGAGGTTGGGTGGATGAATTATTAATGCCATGGCGAAAAAATGAAATATTGATCTAAAAAACGCTGTACAGCGTTGTTGGCGTTCAATGCATGGCGGGCAATAACGCTGTACAGCGTTTTTGGCGCCCAATGTGTTAAAGCCCTCCATAGCCTGGCCCCCCTCTACCTGACTGACCTCCTTCTCCCTTACCGCCCCACCGACCCCTCCGGTCCTCTTCCACTGCTTCCCTCGTCGTCCCGTCATCCAAATAAAAAAAGTTTTGGTGATCAGGCTTTCTCACAAGCTGCACCCCGACTCTGGAACACCCTCCCTCAGACCATCAGAGACTCTCCCTCACTCTCCACCTTCAAATCCCGAATCAAAACATACCTGTTCTCCCAAGCATTCAACCTCCCCTACCCATAACCACCCTCCTTTACAGTAACTGTGGTATAATATGTCCTCATGTAAATATATCCCCCTCCCCTGTGTTCCCTTTACCTGTGCCCCCCCCCCCTCTCTGTGGAATAAGACACCCCCCTCCCCTGTGTCCCCCAAACCTGTACCCCCTCCCCCCCATCTGACCTATCAAATGGGACCACACACCCCCTTTGTTGAACTATAAAGGGCTCCTCCCGACCACAATGAGGGCTTCTTACCTGGGTAATTTCAGCTGATCACCTGGGGCGAGAGCCTCAGCCATTCTCTCTATGTATTCTATCTGTTTGGTTAAATAAACCTTGTTATTATCCAAGCCTCGGTTGACTGAGACATTCTTCATCAGGATATCCACAAATATCCCACATAACCTACCACCTCCTTTTCCCCTGCCCTACCTTCTCTCCTCTCCTGCCCCTCCCACCCACCCCCCCCCCCCTCGGTTTCCCTTACTTACTTCCCGACTGTCTCCCCTACTGACTCCTGTATTTGTTGTCTGTTACTCGTGGTTTTATGTTCTTGTGTACTCATATTGTTCCCTGTGGTTTTATGTTTCTTTGTTTTTGCCTATTGTCAGCGACTTTGGGTCCTTGAAAAGCGCTATACAAAATGTATTAATTAGTATTATTATTATTATTATTATTATTATAGTACATAGAAAATGTATGCTTAAAAAGATTCAATAAAATGATGACTAGAGCCCTCTGATCAATATCCCCTTGGGTATCAACCAGTGATGCAGTGGTGGTACCACGCCGTCCTAGCAGTTCGCTGAGCAGAACTGCGCGCACGGATGTGCACTCGCGCGCAAACAAAAATACGTTCACAACTTTCACTCTACTGTCGCGCCGTGCGCCAAGTACCCGGCACTTATCACCTAGTCTTTGCATAGCATAACAGAGAAAGAGAAGTGCAAGACCAAAATACAAGCCCTGTAGGGGGTTTGCTTGAGCTGGTCTGTGCACACGTGAGGGAACATGTATGCGCGTGCGCGTGCACGTGCGCGGGAGCGCGCGTGGCGTCCAGGCAGTTCTGATATTACGACTGCACCCCTGGTATCAACAGAATCAAACCATTCAGATATCCAATCAGCTTCCCTGAAAACATATTGCATAATCTACTCGGGTTACCCTGAATTGGCTCAATTGTCAGTAAAGGATATCAGCTAGCTAATGAAACTACTTATTGCCTGCTAGTGCAGGTTAGACGTTAGACAATGTTAATCTCCCGTAGCAACCCATCACACTGGTCCCATGAATTAGTTTACATTTGAGAGTTTCATGTATTAAGATACTAACTTTACATCTCCTTTCAATGAACATAAGGCCACGCCCCCTCAACACACTCAGAGCTGGCTGTGCTCAGAGTGGTTGAGCTAAAACAGCTATAACAGAATCTGAATTTATTGTCAAATCACAGTATGTTAAAACCCTGCAGCAGCAATAACAGGATAAGAATTTATAAAATAGAATAAAAATAGAATACAAGTAAAATAATGTTGAGTAAGATAGAATCAAAATAGAAATGGCATATAACATTTCTGCTAAGTACAACAATAAAGGATTACAGTGGGCTATGATAGATATTAATAATACAATAGTCACAGTATATCGCGTGTGCAAAAAAAGTACAATACACAAATAGTAATACAGTGATCACAGTGTGTTCAACGTGCAGTGTGCGTGTAGGCCTAGCCTTGTCACAATGTGCAGTGTGTGTGTAGATTGCTTGAGTGCAGTGTGTGTTATGTATGTGTGGGTGTGGGTGGGCCACGGCAGACAGGTGGCAGGCTGTTAATATTGACGAGTCTGACTGCCGGGGGGTGGGGGGGAAATGTCCCAGAGTCTGCTGGTCCGTGATTTGAGGCTGCAGTTACCGTTTGCCGGATGTCATCAGCTGAAACGGTTTGTGGTTGGGGTGGTTGGGGTCTATAATAATCCTGCAGGATTTGCTGACACACCATCCGTTGTGTATATCCTGGATAGAGAGGAGCTCACGTCCACAGATGTTCTGGGCTGTTTGCATGGTTTTGCGGTTGAGGGCGGAGCAGTTCCCATACCAGGCGGTGATCAAATGATACATCTGACACCCCAGACATTAAGATACCATAATAAGCTTTGTCTGACTGAATTAACATAATTGTACTGGTTCTCTAAAACAGGGGTTCTCAAACTTTTTTATACCACGACCCCATTTTATTAAGGATTTTCTTTGGCGACCCCACACTTAGGCTAGATCCACAAAGAATGGATTGCACGGAGCAAGTTGCACCCTTACTTACAATTCATTATGAATTGAAAATAGGGGACCCTGATGTAAACAAGACAAAACTCTTTCTCTGGTCTGCAATGCATCCCCTTAACAATTGTGTGTATTGAGCCGTACTGTATTGTACCCATTCTGCAATCTGTTAATACAATTTTCATTCAATCAATCACTGTTTAATGTATCGCGTAATTTCAACGTGGAATTAAGAAATATCTAAATAAAACTTGATCTTGATCATGCATATTTATTAGAAAATGTAATTATGTTATCAATACACATTTATAAAACAAGGCATATTTAGCCAAAATATGTTGCTAGAATAATTTTTTTTGCCAATGCGCAACCCCACGGTCACCTATACCCACGACCCCACTTTGGGTCGCGACCCGTAGTTTGAGAACCGCTGCTTTAAAACATACAAAACCTCCAAAATGGAGATTGGAAGGGAGAAGAAGACGGGTGGAGGTTTCTTCCATGATATCTGTGACAACTCTTAACCCTTTCACTGCCGCACTACCAAATGGTTAACCCTTTCACTGCGACAATACATAACCCTTTCACTGCTACACGACAAAGGGTTAACCCTTCCACGACCACACTACAGAAGGTTAGCCCTTTACTACCACACTACAGAACCGTAGTAGAACCTTCTGTAGTGTGGATGTAAAGGGTTAACCTTCTGTAGTGTGGTCGTGAAAGGGTTAACCCCCAAATCTGCCAACAGTCCACCAGACTAATCCTTCAAAGATGGTGACGTGCCCCAGAAATATGATGTGACATCAGCTTCCCAAGCCCGATGAGCCCGACGGCCAACACTGTTTCAATATTGGATAGATCTGTGTACAGGACGCAGGGAATTCTACAGAGTACCACTATACGATACCAGTAAGGGCAGAGCAATATGGCCAAAATATCATATAATGATGTATGTTTTTTCACAGGAAATTCATTGTATTATTTTACAGATTACTTTTGTTTTTCTACTGTAAATGTCATAAAATACAGTAAATTACTTTTGATCAAAATATTACCCATTAAATAAAGGTTGTAATCTGTAAATTGATTTATTAAGAAATTCTCTCTATTTTTTTTACAGGATTATTCTATTGCTTAATTGTCTTGAATGTTAAATTACACTTAATTATATGTAAAAACACCTCAAATAAACAAATTTTTCAGTAAATTAATTGCTTTTCCACTTTATTTTAATGTGGGTATTTTACTGTAATTTGACAGTAAGTATTTGGCAACCATTGCTGCCAGACATTTACCGTTTTTTTACCGTTTCTTTTTAACAGTGTGGGTGTATCACCAGCTGCCGTCAGTCTGTCATCACCCCCCGGTTGTTGTCAATCATTCACCACCCCCTTTTGTACTTACTGTATGTCTCTTTCCCACCGCCAGTCAGTGCTATAGTTTGTCAGTCTGTGTTCAGTGTTCCTGATTAAAAGCTAGCCGCTACGTTGCATAGTAGTTGTTTCCTGTCTTTTACCAGTGTAGTGGGCGAGAAAATGCCTGCCTGAATACACCAGCTTGTTGGTTTACCCTCATCTGGCTCCTGCCTCCTCTCCATTGTGCCGCAGTTGGACCCCCACCAGAACCACACCTTCCAGGAGCAGTGCAGCTTGGGGGTCATCTCTACTGTGGCTGTGGTTCTGTGGCATGATGCTTCTGTCTGTAGTGGGCCTGCATGCTAATGTTGTTTTTGAATTGATATCCAAACGTCCTTCAGTTTTCATTTTAAAAGACAGGGGACGGTGTTATAGACTGGGTCAGCGAGAGAGAGAGAGAGAGAGAGAGAGAGAGAGAGAGAGAGAGAGAGAGAGAGAGAGAGAGAGAGAGAGAGAGAGAGAGATAGGTAGAGACAGAGAGAGAGAGACAGAGAGAGACAGAGAGAGAGACAGAGACACAGAGAGAGACAGAGAGACAGAGAGAGAGAGAGAGAGACAGAGAGAGACAGAGAGAGAGTGAGAGAGAGAGAGAGAGAGAGACAGATACACAGAGAGAGACAGAGAGAGAGAGAGAGACAGAGAGAGACAGAGAGAGAGTGAGAGAGAGAGAGAGAGAGAGAGAGAGAGAGAGAGAGAGACAGAGAGAGACAGAGAGAGAGTGAGAGAGAGAGAGAGAGAGAGAGAGACAGAGACACAGAGAGAGACAGAGAGACGATAGAGAGAGAGAGAGACAGAGAGCAGAGACGAGAGTGATGAGGAGAGAGAGAGAGATACACAGAGAGAGACGGAGAGACAGAGAGAGAGAGAGTGAGAGAGAGAGAGAGGGAGACAGAGAGAGACACAGAGACACAGAGAGAGACAGAGAGAGAGACAGAGACACAGAGAGAGACAGAGAGACAGAGAGAGAGAGAGAGAGAGAGACAGAGAGAGACAGAGA
>NC_140168.1:123260619-123406622 GCF_963971535.1 Notolepis coatsorum | reverse complement strand
TGTTTGTATTGAGCCGTATTGTATTGTACCCATATGCAATATGTTAAATAAAGTTTACATCCATTCATTCTGCTAGCATTACCGATTGCATGAGCAGCTGGCTAACGTGAGCTATCAGATCATGTTAGCTCAAAGCTCCTCTTTCAACTTAACAAGCATTAAACAAAATGGCCCAGTCATCTATTCACCTTTGTTTAATACACACAGCGTTGTCTCTAATGTTATCTAACTACTGATAGCTCTCGATATCATCAGTTTGGTGCTGGCTAAATAGCGTGAGCTAACGTTAGCTTCTAGCCACAATGCTATACTGTTATAATGGCATACTCCATTGACGTTAGCATGCAGCTAACAATGCTACCGATCTTTTTTTAGACTAAACTATCCGCTCTTGGTGGTCACTTGTGTTGATGTTAGTTTTGTTTCATCAACAAATGACAGGCAGAACACACAGTGAATGTATCCGTTTTGTTTATTGCACTTTTATTAGGCTTTGCTGAAAAAGAATTGCTGCATTGAGTAAATAGGCAAGATGGTGGCGCCCATAGGCGTCTGCCTTGTTGACATTTTCTTTGCTGGAGCTACCAGGAAGTGTATTGGCACATTCAAGTTCTGATTGGTTGAAATTGCCTTCGTTCGCCACCTACTGCCACCTACTGCTTTGGCAGTGTACTACATCAGTGTGCTCAGGTGACAAAAACAAAAAAAAACGAAAGTGTGACTCGAGGCGCAGGACGTCGCGGCGAAACGCATATGACAATGAAACGAAAATGAAACGAAAGGTGTAACCGCAGCCTCTAGACTGGAGAGAGAGAAAGAGAGAAAGAAAGGCAGGGAGAATAAAGAGAGAGAAAAAGAGAGAAAGAAAGAAAGAGAGGGAGAGAAAGATAGAGAAAGAGAGAAAGAAAGAAAGAAAGAAAGAAAGAAAGAAAGAAAGAAAGAAAGAAAGAAAGAAAGAAAGAAAGAAAGAAAGAAAGAAAGAAAGAAAGAAAGAAAGAAAGAAAGAAAGAAAGAAATTGAGTGTATTTCTGTGAGAATGCCTCCCGCGCCGCCTCGAATCAAACCAAAGCAAAAAAAAGATAGCTTGCCGCCCGCGAGGCGTGCGCCCGCTTGCGGCCAGTGTGCACAGCTCCGCCCGTTAACATGGGAGCGGAAGTGAGGCGGCAGTCGCCCGTCCGTCTGTCCGTGTTGAATCGCGTCTGGTGTGCCGGGGGCGTCATGGTACCAAAGCACCTCAAAGGCGCTAAAAACTAAATTACAAACATCACAAAACAAACTGGTCAGACTACTGCTTGACCTTACTCCTAGAACCCACCTCACCCCTGCCCATTTTGACAACCTAGGATGGCTTAGAGTAGACGACAGAGTACAGCAACTTGCAATGGGCCTGGTCTACAAGATACACTACACGACTAAGGTACCCATGTACATGTCAAAATACTTCCCAAAGGTCAGTGAATACCACGACCACAACACCAGAGGGAGCTCCACAAATCATGTTAAACCCAGATTCGGCTCAAACAAGGGACTAAACACGTTTCGCAATTATGCCACATCAATGTGGAACGCCCTACCCACAGCTGTAAAGGAATGTGAATCACTACCCACTTTTTTTTCTTTTTTTTTTGTGATTTTCTCCCCGTCCCAATTAGTCGTTGTGCCAATTACCCCCCTCCCCTACCTGGCTGCTGTATGCATGTTCTCCTACGAGTCGGTACAAGGGCGTCCCGAGTCGATTGCACGCTTCCTCCGAGACATGCGCCGACAGCCAGTGACATCTTTTCACTTGGCAGCGAGGACTCTCATTGGTGAAGTGTAACGCGTGGGAGGGCACGCTATCTCCACCAAGTCCTGCCCCGCTGAGCAAGCGCCAAGACCTGACCTGTAGGCGTCGCTGTCCACAATGCCAGATTCCCACCCGCCAGCTTCCCAACCCCCTAATACTGCCAATTGTATTAGTATGAACGGCCAGCCAAGCTGGTGGCAACGCCGAGAGCTGGGCTCGAACCCAGCATCTCCTGCGTTGGTGACGAGCGCAATCTCCGCTACGCCACCTGACCGCCCTTACTACCCACTTTTAAAACCACTCTCAAGGAGCACCTACGGGAGACTGCAATTCGAAACTGGCCCCTGTAAATGTCCTAATCCAACCCCTTCCAATGTACAGTAAATGTCCTAACCCAGTAATACACGAGACCCTCTTGTTGGAACCAAGTAAGGTTTCGTCGATAATCCAATGTACAGCCCCCCCCCCCCCACCAATGTACAGTTTCTGCGTCAAATATACAGAATAAATTAATTAGCTATTTAATAGCAAGGGAACATGGGCTACTTTCTATTAGTCATATTGTGTAGGAGTCCCTCACCAAATGCAATGAGAAAAAATATATATATTGATCGATCTATGTGCACATAATTTGAGATCCCCGTCTGTGCATTTTGGGGGGGGGGGGGATTATATTTGGGGCATATATTCTATAAAAGGTTGTAAACACAGGAGACCTAATTTAGCCTCTGTGTGTGTGTGTGTGTGTGTGTGTGTGTGTGTGTGTGTGTGTGTGTGTGTGTGTGTGTGTGTGTGTGATTGATTGAAAAGTTTATTAACAGATTGCGGAATGGGTACAGTACAGTACAGTTCAATACATACTGTTACAAAGGGTCAGATTAAACCGAATATATATATTTATTTATGGATATATATTGAATAGTATTTGTATGTCGTTTGATATCCCTTGTATATTCTTTGTACATATACACGGAATGTCCCTTTAACCTAGTAGTTACTATAGCCCATAATATTTCATTCTCCTATTGGATGGCGTGCCACCAGGCGCCAGTGACTTACCCCCTAGAGCCGACTTGAAAGCTACCGACGAGACATGCCCTTACTAGCCTCAGCTCCGCGCAGGAATACGGCTACCGAAAGCAGAGCGGCACTATTTGTCCACGGTACATATAAATAGGGAATAGAAATGTAGAATTCCTCTTAGTCCCTTGTCCCGTTCAGTCTCGTTCAGTTCCAGTTATCCAAGTGACGTCTCTCCCCATTACGCAACGTGGGCAGAGTAGGGCTCGTATTGCCCCAAATAGAGTCGTGTTTATCCTACTACGTTTGTTTAACGTATCGTTCGCTCCTTACTAGTAAAAGCCTTCATTACGAGTCAAAGACCACGTGAAGTGGGTAATTGTGTGTCTACATAGAGCACTTATTGCCGCGTGCTAATAGGATAGTAACGTCAAGTTCAACCGTGGACCACCGCGCACCACGGAGGATACCTACACCGGTGATTGCAGAGCCACTTTCCGGCAGGATTACTATTATTATTCTTCATTCTTCACCAAGCTGCTGGAGCAGAGAACCGTCAACACCCACTGCTGGGGGATCTACACATGCCCGTGAGGACATCACTCGAGCCCGTCTCTGTCGAAGCAGAGACTCCACGGCTTCACCTATGCGGCGCGCACCCTGGGATCACAGCTGCCGTTTTCATCCTCTGTTCCAGGGAGTAAGATCGCCTCCGTGGAACCATTGACTTTGTATAGAGCATTGCCTCCCTCTGCTGGCTTACAACCGGTAGTACACCCCCATCCCAGAGTACCAAAGATAATTCTTAATATTCATTATTGTGTGTAATAATATTCTTATCTGTAATAAATATTCTAAACAAGTATTTGTGTGGAAACCGTGTTATTGTGGAGAAGTTCTCATCATATACCTGTGTACGGTATTGGCCAGTAATGTACATAATACGGTAGTGGTTTAATGATACCAATACTTGATTAATACAGTCAGGGAATTGTACCCCTCAGTTACAATTGGTCCTTCGAGCCGGATAATAATTAGCGTAATATTAATATAATATTAATATTGACATGGCCGATGACGAACACTCCACAAACGGTTCTCCTAAGCTAGATCGCCCGCAGCGCAGACGGCAGCCACCTCCCTATCTAGAGGCATACGCTGTCAGTCCAATACCTAGCTTTAAAGGGAAATTAGATACGGATAAAATAACTAAAGCGGATAGTAAAATTATGTCCGACCCTACCAACCAGGCTACCCCGCCAACAGAGGCCCTAGTGGGTTCTAATGTAACTGACCAAGCTCACGGTGGGGACCAAGAGGGAACTGACACGACTTTATCCCCCGACAACGTCGACAAGGTAGTCCCCGGAGAGCTCCAGGATAAAGAAAGCCCTCCCGGGATGGAACCCGACCCACCACAAGAAGAGACGCGCACCCAGGAGATGGATCTCCGCGGTACGCAACAGGAGAACGGATCTCCAACAAGTACTGCCGGGAGCCGGTCGCCCCGAACGGCGTCTTCCCCCAGCGCGGCGGACAAGATGCTGGCGCAAGCACTCATCGCCACCCTGGCAGCCTCCACCGAACGCGATCGACTTCAAGCGCAACAGACGCGCGAGCGCGAACAGTTTGCAGGCGAGCGAGAGCGCTTCCAGGCGCAACAAAGGAGTGAAGACGACCGCATAAGACTGGAGACCAGACGCCTCCAGACAGAAGAGAACATTGAGAGAAGCCGCGCCGATGCACAGCACGCCGCCGCCAATGCACAGCGCGACGTCGCAAATGCACAGCTCCACGCCGCCCATGCCAGCGCCAATGCCCAGCGCGACGCCGCCAACGCACAGCGCGACGCCGCCCAGGCCAGCGCCAATGCGCAGCGCGACGCCGCCAATGCCCAGCACGAAGCAGCGCGCGACGCAGCCCATGCCCAGCGCGAGGCAGAGCGCGACCGGCTGCAGGCGGAGCTGATGGACAAACTGGTTGCCATGGCGACACCCCCTCACTCCGCACGGAGCTCTCAGAGATCGTCAAGACATGGGTCTAGGACACATTCCCCTACCCGACGAAGCGACCCGGGACTCCGCCAACAGGAGGATCCTGCCCACGTCTCCGAACCCCCTTCCCGGCCGGTCCATACGAGACCCAGCAACCGGGAAGAATCGGACCACGCCGAGAGACTGAACAGAAGACTCCAGGTCCTAGCAGAGGAAGAGGAGGAGGAAGAGGAGGAATGTCAAGCCGACCAGCAGCAACGTACTCTGGCCCAGGAGGCCCAGTACAGCCCCGACCAGCAGCAACGTACTCTGGACCAGGAGGTCCAGTACAGCCCAGAAGTCAGCCCCGAGGCCCTGCGCTACAAACCCCCGACTCAACTCACGGGTGAGTTTGACGCACCGCCAGCCCCGAGGGACAGCACCTGGGTACCCGACCTTCGGTACCCACCAAGTACCAGCCCAAGACGACACGCAAGAGGAGACTCGCCTAGGAGTCCTCTTCCCCAACGCTCACCGATGTGCCAGTCATCCATGGCATCGTACCTTGGCGCACCGACGTTTCCAGACTTCACCCATGAGAACCGAGCACAGTACACGGAGCTACGGATGTGCTTAGAGACAATGATGGTTGATGTAGCTGATGAACGCCACAAGTATGCTACCCTATTGAAGCACCTCAAGGTGCCCCGAGCGCACAATATAGCGCTGGCCTATGCCAACTCTACTACCCCATACACAGCGGCTCTAGCAGCACTCGACCAACGGTATGGACGCGTATGGGACTACGTGATACAGGAGATAAGAGACATTGACCGTCTCCCCCCAGCCAGAGACAACAGAGCGCTAGATGACCTGTCTATCAAGGTACAGTCCCTGGTAGGGATGCTGGGGTCCCAAAAGGAAAAGGGTATCTACGAACTGTACGCTAACTCTAACGTAGAGAGGATATTAGAGAAGCTCCCTCCCGCCCGACAAGAGCGCTTCAGGCGGCAGAGAGACTACCGCGACCCCAACGGTCCAGAGGCATCCCTCCTAGACCTATCTGAGTTCCTCGCCAGGGAGGTCAGTAGCCTACGACTCGACACGTTCGTATGGAGTGGACCAAGCCCAAGACTCGGACCTCGGGGACAAACGGATAACCGCCGGTTGGTGACCGTTATGCACCAAGCCGAATCAATACCACACAAGAACCACAACACCCCCTCGACGAAAGAGGACCAGTGGAAGATTGAGTGCCAGTACTGTGAGGGAGAACATCGGCTGTATCAGTGCGAAGATTTCAAGAAGCTGACCACGGATGATGTGAGTCAGTGGGTCAAGGACCACCGCCGCTGCTTCCGCTGCGCGCGCAGCCACCTAGCAGCTGAGTGCCGCTTGAAGAAGAAGTGCAGCAGGTGCGGTGGCACCCACTTGGAGGTCCTGCATGACATCAACAGGCGTCAGCCAGGAAGGGCGGCTAGGTGGTGTAGTGGGCAAGGCACTCGCCACCAGTGTGGAGACGCTAGGATTCGCGTGTTCGAATCCAGCTCTCCACATTGTTTTCAGTTTAGCTGGTCGTCCGCAGTAATACACATTGGCCGTATTACGGGGAGGGAAACTGAAGGGTGGGGATCGAACGTTGTGAACAAGCGACTCCTACAAGTCGGTTGGTGCGCCTGCGCAGTAGAATCAGGAAGTGTCGGGGGCAGCGTGAGCCTCCCACGCGTTACTCCTCGACACTGAGAGATCGAGCTGCGCAGGTGAAAAGATGCGACTGCTGTTACCTCAAGTACCGGAGGGGACTTGTGCTATGTATGACTTAGTCCACATTGCAGCCGGCTTGTGGGAGGCAAGAAACAGCGTTCGTGACAGGGGAGGGTTGAATTGGATGATACGAAATTGGGATGGGAGAAAATATAGAAAAATGGGAGAAAAAGTGGATAAAAAAAAAAAACAGGCGTCAGCCAGGACAACAGAGTGGGCCCGTCGCGGTGATGTACCATGCCGAGGCGGTGGCACCAGTACCGAAGAGCCACCAGACCGCTCCCTACTGTACCTACTGCGACGGCGGACACTGGCTGGCACAGTGCGCCGAATATAAGACACTGAACCCCGTCCAAGTTAACCAGTGGCGTGAGGCGGCCCAGGCGGGCGCCGCTTGCCACGCAGGGGCGGCCCAGGCGGGCGCCGCTTACCGCGCAGCACGGTGCGGAGCCCACCAGAAGGTCCAAGGCAACCAACCAACAGGAGTGCTCCACATTGACCAGCATAGCGGGACCCCCCGTGTGCTCCGCAAAGTGGTCAGAGTGCTCCTGAGCTACGAGGACAAGGTCCTGGACACTTACGCCGTCCTGGACGATGGGTCCGAAAAGACCCTCCTCCTCGCTTCCGCAGCAGCCCAGTTGGGCCTGCGAGGTGTCAAAGATACAATGACCATACGCACCATCAGAAGGGACCAGAAGACCATAAAGGGTGAAAAGGTCTCCTTCAAGATAGCAGCGGTGGACCAGCCCGAGAAGCAGTATAATATAACTAACGTCTTCACCAGCCACGACATAGGCCTGTCTCAGTACACCTACCCCATCCCACAGCTGATGGCTAAGTATGTGCACCTACGTCAACTACCTATACCGCTTATCGACGGCGCCACACCGACCCTGCTCATCGGCTCCGACCACGCGGACCTCATTCTCCCAATTGAGGCGGCCCACGTCGGACCCAAAGGATGCCCAGTCGCGGTTCAGACCCGACTGGGATGGACGCTCCAGGGCCCCCTCTACGGACTTGACAGTCAACCCACGTTTACACGCTGCCTACACACAGAGGCGAGCGACACCGGCCTCTCCCCCGTACAGCAGAGGCTATTGACATTAAGCGAGAGGCCCGTGAGAGAACCGTGGGCACCAGAGGGAGTTCGGAACTCCACCCTCCTCAGCTGCGCTCCAGACGTGGCTGACCTCGAACCCAGCACCCCAAGCGACTCCTTGACGGGGCGGCCGGGACCGGCCCCTCCTCAGATGGGGTACAGAGCAAACAAGAGAAACAGACGGAGGAGGCACAGCCAAGCACAGATCAAAGCAGTCTCAGGCCCGCTTCCTCCTAAGCCCCCCTTCATCCCGTCTAGTCGTCATGACCATAGACCAGTCACTACCCCGAGCTGCGTGGCCGGCCGGCCGCGTAAGCAAAGTGACCACTGGTGCCGACGGAAAGGTCAGAGTGGCAGAAGTGCTCGGCCAAGGGCGGACCTACAACCGACCCGTGGCGAGGCTGATAGAGTCGCCAAGGCTCCCCGACTCGCTTAATGATGACCATGACCCATGACTTTGTGAACTGACCGACCCCTCACGACGGACATTGAGTGGTGGACAGTGCGGTTAATCTGTCCCTGCTTGGCTAATTAGGTGGGACTAATTAGGGGGCGGCTGTTACAAAGGGTCAGATTAAACCGAATATATATATTTATTTATGGATATATATTGAATAGTATTTGTATGTCGTTTGATATCCCTTGTATATTCTTTGTACATATACACGGAATGTCCCTTTAACCTAGTAGTTACTATAGCCCATAATATTTCATTCTCCTATTGGATGGCGTGCCACCAGGCGCCAGTGACTTACCCCCTAGAGCCGACTTGAAAGCTACCGACGAGACATGCCCTTACTAGCCTCAGCTCCGCGCAGGAATACGGCTACCGAAAGCAGAGCGGCACTATTTGTCCACGGTACATATAAATAGGGCGCAAGAAATGTAGAATTCCTCTTAGTCCCTTGTCCCGTTCAGTCTCGTTCAGTTCCAGTTATCCAAGTGACGTCTCTCCCCATTACGCAACGTGGGCAGAGTAGGGCTCGTATTGCCCCAAATAGAGTCGTGTTTATCCTACTACGTTTGTTTAACGTATCGTTCGCTCCTTACTAGTAAAAGCCTTCATTACGAGTCAAAGACCACGTGAAGTGGGTAATTGTGTGTCTACATAGAGCACTTATTGCCGCGTGCTAATAGGATAGTAACGTCAAGTTCAACCGTGGACCACCGCGCACCACGGAGGATACCTACACCGGTGATTGCAGAGCCACTTTCCGGCAGGATTACTATTATTATTCTTCATTCTTCACCAAGCTGCTGGAGCAGAGAACCGTCAACACCCACTGCTGGGGGATCTACACATGCCCGTGAGGACATCACTCGAGCCCGTCTCTGTCGAAGCAGAGACTCCACGGCTTCACCTATGCGGCGCGCACCCTGGGATCACAGCTGCCGTTTTCATCCTCTGTTCCAGGGAGTAAGATCGCCTCCGTGGAACCATTGACTTTGTATAGAGCATTGCCTCCCTCTGCTGGCTTACAACCGGTAGTACACCCCCATCCCAGAGTACCAGAGATAATTCTTAATATTCATTATTGATTTGCCTGCACATTCTTTGCCTTATAAGCGCAATCTAAGTAAAGTATATTATGTAATAATATTCTTATCTGTAATAAATATTCTAAACGAGTATTTGTGTGGAAACCGTGTTATTGTGGAGAAGTTCTCATCATATACCTGTGTACGGTATTGGCCAGTAATGTACATAATACGGTAGTGGTTTAATGATACCAATACTTGATTAATACAGTCAGGGAATTGTACCCCTCAGTTACACATACAATTGTTAAGGGGATACAGACCAGAGAAAGACTTTTGTCTTGTTTACATCAGGGTCCCCCATTTTCAATTCATCATAACATATATGACACACACGACATACAGATAGACAGTACTGCTACATCTATACATTTATGACATACCAGATTTGCAAATACAGTACTGTTTGTGACACTGTACATTGGAATACTGACAAAGCCATACTTGGTCATTTACTGTACAACTAGGTTAGGACATTTGTAGGGGCCAGTTTCGAATTGCAGTCTCCCGTAGGTGTTCTTTGAGAGTGTTTTTGAAAGTGGGTAGTGATTCACATTCCTTTACAGCTTTGGGTAGGGCGTTCCACATTGATGTGGCATAATTGCGAAACGTGTTTAGTCCCTTGTTTGAGCCGAATCTGGGTTTAACATGATTTGTGGAGCTCCCTCTGGTGTTGTGATCGTGGTATTCACTGACCTTTGGGAAGTATTTTGACATGTAGCCTACATGGTTACCTTGGTCGTGTAGTGTATCTTGTAGACCAGGCCCATTGCAAGTTGCTGTACTCTGTCGTCTACTCTAAGCCATCCTAGGTTGTCAAAGTGGGCAGGGGTGAGGTGGGTTCTAGGAGTCAGGTCAAGCAGTAGTCTGACTAGTTTGTTTTGTGTGTGTGTGTCTAACCCTAACTAACCTTACTGTCATCATGCACATGTCCTAATAAACTAACCTACACTGTAACACGCAACACTTTGATGAACGTTGTTACTCAGCTGATAGAGTTGTGCCCTTCCTGATGACCTGTCGTACAGAACTTGTAAGTCGCTTTGGATAAAAGCGTCAGCTGCTAAATGACTAAATGTAAATGTGTGTGTTTGACTGTGCGCACGTGTGTGTGTGTGTTTTGTGACAGTGTAATGCCACAGTCATAGATCACCTGCCTGTAAGGGCTTGTCGGTATATGCGACTTCTTGCACAAATACTTTAGGAAAGGAGAACACACAAAGCAAAAACAAAAAGCGGGAACTCCCTCTGTTTTTACTAATGTTTATTTAAGTTGCTATAAAACCGACTGTTGTATTTTTGTAATCATTCAATCAACTTGGGGGGGGATTGATTGATTGATTGATTGAAAAGTTTATTAACAGATTGCAGAATGGGTACAGTACAGTACAGCTCAATACATACAATTGTTAAGAGGATGCAGACCAGAGAAAGACTTTCGTCTTGTTTCCATCAGGGTCCCTCATTTTCAATTCATCATATGTGGAAGTGGAACCTCATCCAATCCACAAGTTATCCTCCTCGGCCATTTGAAACCCAGCAGCAGCAGAGCAGTGAGAAACAGTGAAACGGGACACCTGGGGGTGAAGTCCTCCACACTGTGTCTCCACTCCTTCTCTCTTCTCCAGCCCTCCTCTCGTCCACCGAAAAGCCGTGAAATTCCTCAGGTTTTTAAGGCTTTTGTTCGTTTGTTCGGCTCGAGAAGGAACGGTGCGTGTACACACGATCACAGCAGACGAAGCCGCCAAGAAGAAGCCGCAACTAAAGACGGGAACTAATGACGCTTTTTTAAACCCAGCGTTTTAAAAACCCAACTGTCCTCCTCCCAGAATATAGAATTATTAGTATAGAAAGTTTGGATCAACAAGGGACGGGCGATCTCAAGAGGAAAAAGGGGGTGGAAACTGGAAAGAAAGAGAGAAGGAAGGAGAATAAAAGGGGGACAAACTAGGAGGAAGAGGAGTTGCTCAAGGAAGGGAAAGTTATGTGGCAATAATCTCTGCCCTGCTTCTTTTGACAACAACGCAAGACGTTATTGATCTGCGGCGGCTTTTCTAAAAAAAAAAATCAAAGGAATTGGTAAGTCGTTTGATTATGGATTTCATCACAACCGAATGTAACACACAATGCGTTTCTGTATCGATCGACTGTGTGGCCCTGCGTTTTTTCTTCTTCCGAGTACAATTAACTATCATATTATTGTTTTGTCTTTCATTTGAAGTCAGGCTGCCTGTATAGGAGGCCTGGATCTGTGATATTGTTCTTTTAAAACAGAATCTCACAATTACTCCCCAAGCATAATACGGTGCTTACGTTGCAGACGATGAAAACAGTTGCAACGTCCAGGGAAGATCCTTCCATTACGCGACTTTGTAGAGGCATATGGCCTACTGTCAGTGTATATTATTATAGGCAACGTGGTGCATCTTGTTTGCTCGTTTACTAAATTGAATTTGCGAGAGAGAGAGAAGAACAACTACTCCTCTGACTGTTGGAATCGTCAGATAAAGATGATGCTATCATATCTTATGGTGACACTACTTAGCCGAGGAGTTCACAGCCCTGAACCCGGATACTGGCCCAGGGACCCCCATGATCTGAAGATTTCTGTTGATATAGGATTTTGTCTAATGTAATATAACTGTCTTTACTGTAGTCATTGCTAGTATTAGTCATTGCTATACACACATTGGGCTAGCTTCTATACAATATAATAAAAAAAAACATTGAACTTAAACAATTCCTTAATAGCTGGGGGGGGGGGGGGGCCTGGATTTCTCCTTTGAAACCTGGGGGTCCCCAGACCCCACGTTGGCAACCAGTGGATCTAGCTATGCCTAATGTGAGCATGGTGATTTAGAAATGTAACATTGGATGAATTCATAAAACTCTGCTCATTACCAATATATAGATTGATTGATTTATATTTGTTGAAAATATGCCGTTCTGACCCAACAACACAGAAAAGACCTGAGAGACTCCAGAGTGACTTGACGGCCTCCCTTCACTGGAGAGAGATGGAGGGAGAGAAGGAGCGAGAGAGGGAGCGGGGAGAGGAGAAGGAGAGCGACGAGGCAGAGGAGGAGGAGAGGGACAGCGACGAGGCAGAGTATGAGGAAGAAGAGGAGGATGAGGAAGAGGAGGACACGGAAGGAGCGGCGCTGGTCTGGCAGGAGGGCTACGGCGAGGATGAACTGGGCCTTCCCATCATGCATTGGGAGGCGCTGAGCCTGCGCATCGCGGAGCTGGAGAAGCAGGAAGAGGAGCGGAAGGAGAAGGCAAAGGTAAGGGGTTATTATCTCTCGCCTTAGGGGGTTACAGAGGGCAAGGGGAGTAGGGCGAGGTTGTTCCTAGATTCCAATCTGGGGTCAGTATTACCATTTCCATACATGCTCCAGGAGTCCAGGGTGAAGTGAAGCTGACCTCTCGTCAGCGGTCAAGGGAAATTGTATACTTTACTTTACTATTGTCCATACCCATGGTTTTCAGCAATAGCGATGGCCAGCGGTGTCGGTCGTTGACGGTTGCTGCCGTTGACTGTTGCTGTTCTTAGCTACGTGCCGCTGTAGGCAATGTCTTCGTTTGTGGGTCACTTTGCTGTTTGTTTTCAAAACATACCTAAGCAGGTCACGGCAACAACGAGCAGCGACAGTCGACTTCTCGGAGTGGAGGTTTGCAAGCGAACATACTTTCCACCCCTCCTCACTCCTCCCTGATTGCTGTGATCGCCGATGTGAACATTTTGACGGATAACCGATAACTGATAGCATAACCCGATTGGAGCGATATCAACACGATGTGGTACAGGAAAAAGTTCCTATGATGATCCAAATTTGATCATATTGAACAATAAGTCATAAGACATGAACATGTGAAATGGTCTTTATTTCTGTTTCTGCTGTCTATTTCAATGTTGTTGTGCACATGCAAGACAGAAATAATCATCGGTTTTCTGCCCAGTTCTGCTTATCAGACAGATTCCGACATGATCGCTGATATATATATATATCATGCATACATACTGTACTCCCTACTGTGCACTGAATGGAATCTCTTTTGGTCACTATTCATTGCTGTAGGTGAAAATATGGCATTATGGGGGAAATGGCTGTCTGTTGATGGCAGACAGACGTGCCTAAAGCCACAATAGAAGAGCAATTGAACGAATGAAGGGATGTAAAAAAAAAAAAAATAATAATAATAATAATAAAAAAAAAAAAAACAGCACAGATTCATGACATCAGATAGTCAGGATAATAGCCAATCGCGAGCGAGGGCTATACTGCCATCGAAGGGGTCAGAGTTGAAGACAAGACGCTTGTGGATTGATACCGACAGGTGTCAGTTGGCATGTTTTAAATACCATTAGTTCCCTGGTAGAATTGCTGTCAGTATTGATGTGGGAAATGAGAGGCCAAAAGGTGAAGGCTGTCTTGTCATTGACTGAATGGGACAGGTGTCTGTAGGGAAGATGACCAGCAGGGTCCCACTTTAGCATCATTGTTGGTTGACATGTGGGAAAGACACCATTAGTAGTTTGGGTATTAATAGCATCAGTACTAATAGTATCGGATTGGTTAGTGCTGGATTTTGACTACTGATTTCCCTAAACGATTCCGATTCACAAGGTCTGGATTCGATTAGATTTGATTCAATTCAATGCTACAAATGGTTCAAGGACGGGGCACCAGGGTGGCGCACCATGTAGCTGCGCTGCAGGGCAATGCAGACGTCCCGGGTTTGACTCCCGGACCCGGAGACCTTTGCCGCATGTCTTCTCCCAACCTTCCTCTCTGTCAGGCCTGTCCGAAATAAATCAGTAAAATGCAAAAAAAATTATCTTAAAAAAAAATTGTTCAAGGAACCCAACACGTTGCATTGTTAATTAACACTTTAATCGCCGTTGACGCTGAAACACGTCTTTCCCCGCCATGCTCATTCTGCCGAAGACGCTGGACAGCGTCTTTGATATCAATATTTCAAAAATCTGTGATCGAAATCATATTTCTCCCCCGGAGACATGAGATGTACTGTTGAGTCCCTCTCAACTCTACAACGGTTCAAGAGCGCCATCTGGTGGCCGATCGGCGGATCGCGCAGGGGAGAAACAGGAAGTGGAAGCTGGTGCTCATTCCAATTCGGTCCGATCACTCGCTAATAGTCCCAGGACTCGAGCTGATCACAACGGATAGTGATCCGTTACCAATAACTCGATAAACAACATGATTTGGACGTATATACTATTATACAACCTGGAAATGGATCGGATATTTCAACATCCCATAATAGAAAAAATTCTGTTCCACGCTCATCTCCCAACGGCGAGAGGAAGCTACGGTGAGTTTCAGCGTTATTTTTTAATGTCTTCGATACTAACTGCTCTGATGATCATATCACCCACACTAGATGAATGATATAACGTTGCCCACGGAATTATAAACGACCCCCCGCCCATCCGGTCAACATCAGATCATACGTAGTAACTCCTCGTCCAGTTGACATTTTTTATCTCGCACAGATTCCTACCAAAAGGGATGCCCCGATCACGTTTTTTGTCACCGATCGTCGTGAGCCATATCGGCCGATACCGATCCGATACCGATCGTTTTTGATTAAAAGAAATTAAAATTTATTTTATATAAAACTTACCACCACAAGCTCCACTGTCTGTGTGTACTCTAGTAGCCTCCAGCTACAGCCAGGATTCTCCGGAGCTGCAGCTGGACCTATACTCGAGTAGCCTCGAGCTACGGCCAGGATTCTCCGGCGCTGCACCTGGACCCTATTGGTATAACGTTACTTAACTGTGCTCAGCAAGCCCTCAGCTCGAATACGCATCGAATCAGTGTTATAAGACATTGATATCAGGAGCTATCTGTAGCTACTGCTAGCCGGATATATAACGTTAATACAACGCCTCAGTGAATTATTTAGTTCAATGGGACATTTCGTTTTTAACGGTGAACTAACTTGCGCTAACGTGAGCTAACAGCTAACAGGTATCATACCTACCTACTATACTTGCTAGAGCGTTTGTTGATGTCAGGAGCTATCGGTAGCTGGCCGGCTAGATACCGTTCGGTTAGACAATGCCTCATCATGTATTAAACTAAAAGTGAATAGTTGACTGGGTCATTTTGTAAAGGTAGCTAAGCTAACGTTAGCTCAGGGAGACGCCGACACGACACGCCGTCCTCCCGTGTCTCACTAGACTAGACCCGTGTTTACATGCATGCGGGAGGGGCTGGACTCGAGAGCAGACGCCGCACCACCTGTCTGAGACAGAACTCAGCGACAGCGAGTGATCGGGTTTGACGATCGGTGAAAATAAAACATTATCACCGATCGCATATTTATACTGAATATCGGCCGATAACGATCGGTGGCCGATCGATCGGGGCATCCCTATACCAAACTGTATTTGATCATCAATATAATGCATTTAGGGCTATAAATCAAGTTCTGGAGAAAGCTGCAGAAAACGATAAAAACATACTTATACTTTAGAGTACCGTATTTTAGTATGAATATGTGAATGAAAAAGTATAACGTTGCTACACCCTGAACAATATATATAGGACGTTGAATGGGCCATAGTAATGTCAATTGAGCAATACAATTTAAAAAGTTATAGCCCTGCAAAGAAGGGGAACTTCTCCATGTTAAATAGGGCTGGCGAGGGATGGTAAATTATGAATTTAACCCCGGCGATCAAAGTGTTAAAAAGATCAATGTTTACATTAATAATTGACTCTCAAGCAGTTACATGAATGTACTTTTTATTGGAACATTGGCTTTTGCATAATTATATCACGTCTAGGTGATGTCTCAGTAAGTGGTTTCATAGATTTGTTGTATTTCCACAATATATTTCACCTCCACTTTGCACAGCGTACATATGGCTTTGTTTTTGTCCAGCACTTCTCTGTCGTCATGTTTTTTAAATCCAAAATGCAACTAGACATCTGCCTTTGCACCTGGCGGTGACTTGAGTGATGCTTTCACTTGATCCATGTTTTTAAGATTCAAACACGTTGCGCGAGATCTGGACACGAGACGACCAGGAGGGGAATTGGCATAACGACTCAATTGGGGGGGGGGTAATAATAATATCGATCTCTGGATTATGAATTTATAAATTAATCGCTCATTCAAATGAAGATCGATTCATTGGGAAATATTTTTTTTAACCCAGCCCTAGTATCGGTAATATACCTTTAATAGTAATGGATACAGCATTTGATGGACTATGTATTGCTGGACATTCTTTATACTGATATTTATTTAGCGAAAGTAATGACACTCTTTTCAATACTCTTCTGTGTTGATTGAAAGCATATATCATTATTAATACTTTTTCTGTTAACAGTTTGTGTATGCCATTTGCTTTTCTAAATAGAATCAGACCATAATTATTAAATGATTAAATCACTTTGAGTGTGAATGTGATATATCACAAGAAACTACTCAACCTCGACTGTCTTTAACTATGAGTGAACACAACACTCTAACTTACCATCTTTAGATAATAAAGTACTCAACCTCTACTGTCTTTAACTATGAGTGAACACAACACTCTAACTTACCATCTTTAGATAATAAAGTACTCAACCTCTACTGTCTTTAATAATGAATGAACACAACACTCTACCTTACCATAAAGTACTCAACCTCTACCCAACATTCTCCTTCCAAAGTATCACACCTGTCCATCTCATTATAATGTGGTGAATGGCTACTCGAATCTGAGCACAATATGTCCCACTCTAATCTGAGCAGCACAATACAATCCACTTTAATCTCACAATAAATAGGCAGTTTTTGGCTTACTCCAAAACTCATTTGCCTGGTCATGTTTTAACCTTTAATGAAACATCCACCTCCCTCACTGTCATCCCTCCTCCCGCAGAGCGCCAGCCCCCTGGAGCGGGCGAGAGCCCCCGTCAACTGGATGGATGACAGGGAGCGAGGGAGGACAGAGAGCTGGGAGGACGGAGAGGACGACTGCAACAGCCGTGTCATGGCGCTCACCTCGCGGTACGGCAGTGTGGCGGAGTGTGTCTTTATTTGAATAGAAAACACTTTAAAGGAACACGCCAACATTTTGGGAAATTAGCTTATCATTACCAGTTTTCTCGCTGTGCGTTCAGTAGAAATCTGGCTGCACGTTAGCCTAGCTTAGCACAATGAATGGAAGCGGACATGGCCGGTTAGCCCAGGCATTGTCCAACTAACGCCTCTCACGAAGACTAACTGGCCATGTCCGCTTCCATTCATTGTGCTAAGCTAGGCTAACGTGCAGCCAGATTTCTACTGAACGCACAGAGAGAAAACTGGTATCTCTTCTTGTCTCTCTGGAGAAAACGATAAGCTAATTTCCCCAAATGTTGGCGTGTTCCTTTAACTTTATGTCCGGCTCGGCTTATACACGGGGAGTATTCCAGGGCCTTGTTTTTAGTTCGTATACCCTCTGTTTTTCCATCTGTTAAAGGGACATTGCGATTCATGTGGGGACATTGTGATACACGATACTATTGTTTTGGGTTTTTTTTCTTCTTCCCTTGGGCACCATGAGAGCAGCTTTGGTGTTATGTAGCCTATGTAACCAAGTAAACCAACCGTTAAAGATAAACAAAGTTATTTTCATTAAATTAAATACCTGGGCAACTGGTCTAGGCTGCTCCTGCAGAATGATTTTGATATCTGCCTTTAGGCTCTTGTCCTAGCCAGTTCTGTTTACATGATTGAGATTTTAATTAAATCAGTTATTATTACATAAAAAAGATACATGGTACATGGCCTACCTTTTGACACTTCCAAAATAGAGGAAGTCGGTCACACTAGAACAGAGTGATGGCATGGTGTGTGTCACGTCTGTTGTGTTGTTGTATTGAGACTGTCTACAAAACCCATGTTAACTCATTCCGGGCCAACAGCGCCCTCTGCTGATGGCCCTTCCGTGCCAAGGCTATATCCAATGGAGAATAGGACTTATCTGCGAGTGCATAAAACATATCAAATATAATAGCAATAGATCTAAATAACACAGTGATCGTCAATGAGTTGCTTCCAGTCAACATGCTCAAAACAGATAATTTTTTCATACATACATTTCCATTTTATACCGTGATGAATATCAATATATTTCTAGGGTGTTCTGTCTCATCTCAATAAACTCCAGCAAATCGAGCTTAAATGTATTTCCTTAGAAAGCGTGCCATTTGTCGCTTGATTTATGAATCGTTTTCAAATAAACGCTAGATTATCGATAGTATATGTGTCCTCATGCACGAAGAGAAGCGGGGTCTGAAAAATCGCTTCTCCGTACTTTGGTCGGCGCGAACCTCACACACACACACGCTCCGATGGCGGAGAAAGGAACATCTGATTACCCCAAGATTCGTAACATAAAGGCCTTACCTCACATCTGATGTCATGCAAAAAGATTAATCCAATTCCTGATCGCCATTCCAAATATCGATCGCGTCCATTGATCCAACGTTATAGTCCAAAACACATAATCCAAGCTGCCCCCCTGACTCGACCAAGCTGCAATAGTATCCAGCTGCATGCCCGAGAAGAGAAACCCGGACCGGAGTTTCTTTTCTGATGCACATACCCAGCCAATCCAATCCAATGATGTGCAATACCATCCGGGAGACAATAGGCGGCGGTATTTGCCCTTTTGCGAGCTCAGACCCATTCCCAACGATAACCCCAGGTTGGATGGATGAAAATAAATGGATATCGCTAATAAAAGAAATAGCGATTAAAACCCGACTATACTCGTGATTGGCACGGAATGGGTTAATAGTGTGTTGTGGTGTTCAGTCTCTGGACTCGAGATGAACCTCCATGTTTAAGGTGCTGTAATTTGAGAAGCACGTTCAGTCACAGACTCATACCCCCCCGACACTCAACTAACCACCTCGGCCAGTCTTTCATACCAGCGGCCATCAGGCTCCACAACAGTGGGCAGGGACTGCTGCCAGACATCCAACTACTAGGAACCTAAAAGGACAATATTTAAGCAATAATACACTCGAACCAGTGGAATATCAGGAATATTGCCATGGCTGTGATGCGCCCGCAGCCACGAGAGCGAAGCTCGAGTGGCGTAGACATCACAGAGTTGCAATATTCCTGATATTCCACTGGTTCGAGTGTATTATTGCTTTTATACAGCAAGTTGCACCGTCGGGAAAAATATAGGATGAATACAGACAATTCTAGGGTCTTTTATATTGATTTCAGTGAACTTGGCATAGAAATATAGTTAAAGATGTATCGTTGCTATGGAACTTCAAATGGAGTAGGCTATAGTATCAACCAGCTTGGCAACGCAAACGAATGACGTATTATTCTAATTTATAGAACAGGTAGGTCCGACCACCTATTTACCAAGGTGGAACGCTGTTTTAATGTACGACCTAGGACCTAGGAAAAACTCTATATCAGTGATGGCTGTCAGTCAGAGTTATTATTTTAACAAAAAATACCACTTGCAGCACATTTTATTAGTGTTGTGTGGTGTTCAGTCTGATGAACCTCCATGTTAATAGTGTTGTGTGTTCAGTCTCAGATGAACCTCCATGTTAATAGTGTTGTGTGTTCAGTCTGTGATGAACCTCCATGTTAATAGTGTTGTGTGTTCAGTCTGTGATGAACCTCCATGTTAATAGTGTTGTGTGTTCAGTCTGTGATGAACCTCCATGTTAATAGTGTTGTGTGTTCAGTCTGTGATGAACCTCCATGTTAATAGTGTTGTGTGTTCAGTCTGTGATGAACCTCCATGTTAATAGTGTTGTGTGTTCAGTCTGTGATGAACCTCCATGTTAATAGTGTTGTGTGTTCAGTCTGTGATGAACCTCCATGTTAATAGTGTTGTGTGTTCAGTCTGTGATGAACCTCCATGTTAATAGTGTTGTGTGGTGTTCAGTCTCCAGACTCAGATGAACCTACAGCTCTGCTTCATCAACAACAGTGAGAGCGAGGATGAGGAGGAGAAGGAGGAAGAAAGTAAAAAGAAGGTAAGTGTTCATTAATCGTTATCTGTATTCTCTTCTCTCTCTCTCTCTCTCTCTCTTCTTCACATGTTCACACTCTCCTCTTTCAGTTCCCCTCAGATCATGAGAAAATGAAATGGAATACAGTAAAACACTTATTAATATAATATGTTGTTCTAATTCCATCTCTCCTCGCATCTTTAACGCTGACCCCCTGGCATCCGAGATCCTTTTTCCGGCTGCCTCACCCTCCTTCCAAAATGCCGTCCGGATCTTTTGTATCGCCATTCGGTTGTTATGTAAACAAAATGTCTGGTGGACAGGCTTGTCAAAATGAACGGGGATTTGGATTTAGCTGTTTTTAGCTAATCACACTGGCTGTGTGGTCAATCAATCAAAAGAGGTTTTCATCATCTATCACAACAACTGAAATTAACTCATATTTTTATAATTTGGCATTTTGCGAAGGCAACTCGAAGACGGCTCTACTTAATTTGAGTGCAAGCAATTGAAAGAACACTTGGATCAACATCCACTTCTAAAGGCTGATTAATGCTATAGCACTTGACAAATCAAATTCAAATCAAATTTATTTGTAAGGCCCGACAACACACGTTAATGTCCCCATGGGCCGTACACGTCTTCTTTAAACAAGTCAAGAAGAAACATAACAATAAGTCAAGAACAGAACAAGAACACCATAAGGTCCAACAAATTTAAAATAAATGCAAATAAATGAAAGAATGCAAGCACTCCCAGACATACCCCACGCGAAGGTAAGGAAAAACTCACTAAAACCTAACAATAGGGAAAAATGCTCAACAGGCAGTGTGGAGGAGAGAAACCTTAGAAGGGCCATTCAAGGGGGGATCTCCCTTCTTAGATGTCTAGTAGTGTTGCAGACTAACAGTTGGTAAGCATGCACTCAAGTGTGTAGTGAAACACAGATGAGTGCATGCAATAGCAACTGAACATTTTGAAAGATTAAAGATAGAGCTGATAGCGATAGCAACTGAACATTTTGAAAGATTAAAGATAGAGCTGATAGCGAATTTATTTGCGGCACATGGGCGGCGCAAAGAGGGTCGCGTCCTCCCCGTCTTAATCACGGGACATGCAACACTCCGGTCATTGCTCCGAGACAGGGAGATAGGGGGCGGCGCAGAGAGGGTCGCAACCTCCCCGACATCATCGCGGGACGTCGAGCACTCTGGTCACCACTACGAGACCGCCGGAGACAGGAGGGCACGCAGAGAGGGTCGCATCCTCCCGGCCTTCATCACGGGACGTCCGACACTCCGGTCAGCACTCCAGGACAGCAACTCACAGGGAGACGGGACAGGCGTTAGACAGCTCGCGTGATTGTAGTGGGCGGACATAACAATAGATACAAGTGGTAAGCATATATGTGAATAGAGTAGATATATGAAGTAAGCATATTATGTGAATAGAATAGAAGTACTTAACCCAGCAATGAAACCGCGTTGACAGGCCAGTTGACAAGACCACGGACAGACGACGGTAAGTAGCTGATCCATGGCCTCGGTGGTGCATGTAGAGCAGTCACTGCAATCTTGGCCAAGACCCAGAGGCATCCATCACCTTAGTCAGCACTAGGAGACAGGCACTCAGAGAGATGGGGGAGGGAGGGGGGGGGGGGGGGGGGGGAGTTAGAGAGTTCCCATGTTTGTGGTGCTGCAAAAAAGCAGACATGGGGGAAAATAGACATCCTAACTAAACTAGACAGATTAATCTAAAGGTCAGTCCCCGACCAGGTGAGATCAGGGTAGGTTGAAGGAGAGAGAGAAAAGATGGGTCTTAAGCAGGGATTTAAAAGCTTCGACAGAGCAGGCGCCCCTGATGACAGCAGGTAATTTGTTCCACAGGTAGGGAGCGCGGTAGACAAAGGCTCTGTGGCCGGCGGATTTCTTTTTAACCCTAGGAATCGATAGAAGCCCCGCATTTTGTGAGCGCAGAGCACGAGCGGGCGAGTATCGGGAGATGAGATCGGATAGATAGAGCGATGCAAGCCCATTTAAAATTTTGTAGGTGAGGAGTAGCACTTTAAAGTCCGATCGGGCTTGAATAGGAAGCCAGTGTAGGGCCGACAAAACTGGTGTGATGTGATCAAATTTTCTAGTTCTAGTTAGTATCCGTGCAACCGCATTTTGCACAAGTTGAAGATTTTTGATGCTTGAATTAGGTAGGCCTGAAAAAAGTGCATTACAGTAGTCCAAACGTGATGAGACAAAAGCATGAATCAGGGTTTCAGCATCAGCCAGAGTTAAAATGGGGCGAATTTTTGCGATATTATGAAGATGGAAGAATGCAATTTTGGTGACATTTTTTTATATGTGCATTAAATGAGAGGGAGGAATAAAAAATGACTCTGAGGTTTTTTATGGTGGAGCTCTGAGATACATGACAAGTATCAAAGTTGAGGGAGATGTCCTGAAACAGGCCTCTGTGGTTTGGGGGGCCAACAATGAACATCTCAGTTTTATCTGCATTAAGTAGGGATGCCCCGATCACGTTTTTTGCCACCGATACCGATCACCGATCGTCGTGAGCCATATCGGCCGATACCGATCCGATACCGATCGTTTTTGATTAAAAAGAAATTAAAAATTATTTTATATAAAAAGTTTTTTTTTTTTTTTTTTTTATAAAATATATATATTATATAATTAGACTTGTACTTGTATTATCTGCGAGACATCGCCACCACGCAACAAGTCAAAATGCTCGCTATCTCCACTGTCTGTGTGTACATACTCTGTTTTGATCAAATCACATTCGGCTCTGCAGATTTACCCTAGGCTCTGCAGATATACCCTACTCCCTCAGCTATCCCCGTTAATGACTGCGACGCAAGCCGGGCTTCGAATATGCATCGAATGAGTGTTATAAGACATTGATATCAGGAGCTGTCTGTAGCTACTGCTAGCCGGAAATATAACGTTAAGACAACGCCTCAGTGAACTATTTAGTTGAATGGGACATTTCGTTTTGAACAGTGAGCTAAGCTAACGTGAGCTAACAGAGGTAACATACACTAGTACTAGATAACTAGACTATTGCTGGAGCATTTGTTGATATCAGGAGCTATCAGTAGCTAGCCGGCTAGATACCGTTCAGTTAGACAATGCCTCATCATGTATTAAACTAAAAGTGAATAGTTGACTGGGTCATTTTGTAGCGGTAGCTAACGTTAGCTCATGGAGGTCCCGTCCCACTAGACTAGACTAGACCCGTGTTTACATGCGTGCGGGAGGAGCTGGAGGAGGAGCAGAAGACGCGCAGCACTGTGTGCAGCTCCCGGTGTCTGAGACAGAACTCAGCGAGTGAGATCTGTTTTGACGATCGGCGAAAATAAAACAGTAACGATAGCTAGGTAGCTAACGTTAGCTCAGGTCGAATGCACTATCTAGACTCAGCAGAGGAGCCGCCTCCTCTGTGTTTACAAACTCTACACGGGTGCGGGCGGGGCTAGGGAGGAGGAGCAGTTTGCAGGTCCTGTGCGTCTGAGACAAGCGAGTGAGATATCCACTTGATCAGTTTCCGCGATCGGCGAATATGACTCATTATCGGAATTCCCCGATCGCATATTTATACTGAATATCGGCCGATAACGATCGGTGGCCGATCGATCGGGGCATCCCTAGCATTAAGGAGTAGAACGTTTTGCGACATCCACTTTTTGACGGCAAGCAAGCAGGCCTCAAGATTTTGTAGTTGGGAGGAATCATTTGGCTTAATAGGTATATATAATTGGGTGTCATCAGCGTAAAAATGAAAGTTTATGCCAAATTTGCGTATGATATTGCCGAGGGGTAGCATGTAAATCGAAAATAGCAAAGGGCCCAAAATGACAAGTTTGTCGCTCAACAGAAATTATGAATTTTTTACAGAAAACAAGTGTCGCTTGAAATTTTTCTTTCATGTCGTGCACTCCAAAAATTTGTTAATATTGTGGACAGGGTTGGGAGGGTTACTTTATAAATGTATAATGTTCAGTTACAAGTTACCTGTTGAATATTTTTTTGAGTAACTTACTATTAAGTATCACAAAATTAAAGTAATGTAACCTGGATACCTTTGGATTACCTCAATGCCAAATATGGAAGAAGACAAAAGAAAAGATATCAATAACATGACTTTTACTTGAGTGCAAAAGGGACGGACTGCGACAAAAAAAAGGCCCTGGGACTTTTGACCCAGACCACTCCCACCAGAACCAGCCTGTGGATATCCCTCCACCCCTCCCCCCAAACCCCCCCAGCCCCATCGAAACACATACACACACCAGCCCTTAATACCACCACTTATAGGCTAAGCATAATGAATGACTAGGCATACTCCAGGCCAGTGGTACAACTCAGGAGCCACAATGACAAGTAATATTTCTGAAAGAGCCACAAAACACCCCCCCGTTCCTCAACCAAACCAACACCAGGCTTAATAGGTGAATGACAAGCTAGGAAAAAGCATGATCAATTGTAGGCTGTAGGGCCTACTGTGTGCTGTACCAGTAGGCTACTGACATGTTACATTACATACTGAAACATTACCATGACAACCTTAACTATTTAATACATATGACAAAATCACGAGCACTGTATTATTGTCATTAATGGTTTGCCTTGGTAATTCACGTGTCACGTGTCCCTGTAGTAGCCTATAAACAGCCCATTAGTACAGATATACGGTAGTAAAGTCCAAAATAAATCTAGTAGCCTAAAGTCCATATATATACTATATATTTATTATAAATATTTTCTGGCATTTTGGCTTCACGTTAACTTAGCTTTCCACTAACAAGATGCAGAGCACAGAGCCTCTGACACACAGGTGTAGAGCGCACGCTCTGAGATCAATTTGTAGTTTGTTCAAAGGGGGAGAGGACAGAGGAGAGGGAGGGGATGTTGATATAATAAAATAGAAATATAGAAACATTTTATTACTTCAAAGATTCTGAAAAATAACCCCCGTTTAATTTTTTTTTATCAGTAATCAGATTACGTCCTTTATTTCTGTAACTGTTTCAAAATAGAGTTATATTTGGTTGTATCCTGATTACCCATTATCCTGAAAACCCTTTGCTGTATTCTGATACTCCCCAAGCATAGTCACGGACACGGTCATACTGTCGTACAGTGTGACTGGATGAAAACCTTGCCACGGATATACTTGGTGGTTTCCCTTTGGTTTTAGCTGTAGCTAGGGGAGAGTGGGGTAAGTTGAGCCACATGTGTTGGGGCAAGTTGAGCCAGAGGAGCACTTTTTTCACGCCCCTTTAATGCAGATGCATTCTTATCATTTCTATTTGTAGTAATTTAGTAAACATCCTGAAATATTGGTAGATTGTTTTACCTCTGTCTTCCTTACATGGAGGGTAGTAAGCAGGGGTGTAAAAAGTACCCAGAAATTATACTTAAGTGAAAGTATGGGTACTGTCTCAAAATCTGACTCAAGTAAAAGTCAAAGTATCTGGCTAAAAACACACTTGAGTAAAAGTAAAAAAAGTCCTACTTTTAAATGTACTTAAGTACTAAAAAGTAAAAGTATTTTTTTTTAAAGGGATAGACCAGGGGTCTCAAACTCATTCCATCGTGGGCCAAGTTTTCATTTTAACTATACATTGCACCAGGTGAGTTAGTTGAAGAGGTGAGCCAATTAGTGAAATCATCAGCTGGTGTTTAGGCAAGGCTGGAATGAAACCAAGCATACACTCGTCCCACAATGGAATGTGTTCTGCGATAGACAATGCTGAAATGAAAGAACAGAGGACACTTTTTTTGCACCTGTTCCACCCGTGGAATATTTTCACCTAAAATATATACCTAGGTAAATGGAATATTTCTCCACTTCTACAAGGTCCATTTGCATATTCTTGGTATCTAGGTACATCTATGGACCTCAGGGAATGTATTCACAGTGTCAGAAATATTGTGTCTATTACTAGGCTTGCTTAAATTGTGATGAAACAAAGGAGAATATGAATTATGATTTTTCTTTGAATCTTTGACCGTGAATAACACCATGGTAATAATGACCAAACTTAAAGAACTGCCACTGATCTTGTTCAGTACCTTCTTGAGATCATGTGTAAAAAAATGTCTAAGGAAATTAATAAAGGGAAGATGATTAAACAGAAGGTTCTGTAGATACAGTACTGAATTCTCCCATCCGGACCAATGCAATTTGAAATATTATTATAGAATATAGAATATGATGCTTATAAATTACCTTATTATAGCCAATTCGCACATTTATATATATATACATATATTATCTTTCAAATGCCCGAGTTCAATTTGGATTTAGTATCACCAGGCGTGCATAAGAACAGATAATGATATCTACTGTAATTTACTGTACCTTTTTATTTTCACCACAGTGCAACCATTTTGAAACAAATTTCCGATCTAATTGTTGCTACATGCTAACAATATGGAGGAGAAACTAACTGCGTTTCAATATTTGTCAAAAACGTTACCTTTTGTGGCTTATTATCCCGAATAATAGCGGTTATTGAAATAATTCATTCAGAACGCTGAACTTTGAACCCCCACAGTATCTGACAGGTAGTGTAGTTCGGAATAATTCCAACCCTGATCCACAGCTATGCATCCCCTCGACAAAATGGCCACAAAAAACTACAAACTCCCATAATTCAAATTTTCCAAAATGGTCGCCGTCTTGTAATAGACTTCAGCAAATCTAATGGCACTTTTAACCTATTGCTAAACGAATGTATTGATGATAATATACATTCTACATGCTTTTGTGACATGTTAGTGATGTTAATACTTGAAAACGTTTGATTAAAAAATCGCAAAAAATATGCAACACTGAAAAATATAGATTTATTTTATATATGCCATTTTTGGGTCGGTACCGACCCCATCGGGTGGAACAGGTTAAAATTATTTAATGCGGGGGGCAGGTGGCGCACGGAGATTACGTTCGTCACCAACACCGGGAGACACTAGGATTCGCCTGTTCGAATCCAGCTCCCGGCGTTGCTATCAGCTTGGCTGACCTCTCACACTGATACAATTGGCTGTATCAGGGGGTGGGAAAGCTGAAGGGTGGGTCCTGGGCGTTGTGGACAGCGACCCCTACAGTTCGGTCGGGGCGCCTGCTCAGCGAGGGTTGGAACTGAGGAGAGATAGTGTGGCCTCCCACACGCTACACTCTCCCCGGTGAGAACCTGCGCGGCCAGGTTGGCCTGCCCCAGGCTGCACATGCGTCGGAGGAAAGCATGTGACAGTCTCCGGTCTCCCGGACCAACAGTAGGGGAAAGTACGCAACAACCAGGAAGGGTGGGATGGGAGAAAAATCGGGAAAAAGGAGGGGAAGAAAGATAAAAAAAAAAAAAAAAAATTATTTAATGCACTTCTCCATTGAAGGTAAACTAACATGGACGGCATTCACATTACAGCATGGATAATATCACAATATTAAAAACAGAATGGTGTATCCTGAATAATATCACAATATTAACCACAGCATACTGGATTATCTTGAATAATATCACAATATTAAAGGCAGAATACTGGAGTACCCTGAATAATATCACAATATTAAAGACAGAATACTGGAGTACCTTGAATAATATCACAATATTAAAGACATAATACTGGAGTACCCTGAATAATATCACAATATTAACCACAGCATATTGCGGATCTGATTGTCTATTCTTTTGATAGCAGGTGTTTAATCAAAGATCCCCGCTTTCTAGTGTTGCACAACGACCAATCAGCATGGGTATGGGCGGGTTCATGTTCCATTGATGGGGATTTGATTGGCTGTTTACCTGCGGTCGCAGGATTAATAACGTTAACGTTAGTTCGGCCAGATAAACAATTAAAATATACTAAATAAAATGGTTGGACCTGTGAGATTTGTACTTTGTAGGTCTGCATTTTAAATGTAAGGAGTAAAAAGTATGTTTTTTTTCTCTGAAATGTAATGGAGTAAAAGTACAAAGTAGGGGTGCACCGATATATCCGTCGGGTATCGGTATCGGCCGATAAGTGCCTTGTTGACTGCTATCGGCCGATAAGCTCAAATGTGCCGATAGCAGTCGCCGATAAATAACCATCAATGTGTAGCGTCAAAAGGCAAAAAAAAAAAAGTTCACTCGCGACCTACCTGCACAACGCCCGCCGTCCCCCACACACACTACTGCATCAAAGTAACTACTTATGATTAACAAGGCATTCGTTTTGTGGCATTAACGTTATATAGTTAGTGTTACACGGACAATAACATCAGCATATTATTATTACCCATAGCAGCAAGGCATTACTCCGAGTCCGTTCATAGCTCAGTTCCATTCCGTTGCTCATTCCGTACCCAACTACCCACTACTAGTTAGTTAGCACCATCCAGGCATCAACGTGAGCTCCCGGTACGGTAGCTAGTTAGTTAGCACCATCCAGGCATCAACGTGAGCTCCCGGTACGGTAGCTAGTTAGTTAGCACCATCCAGGCATCAACGTGAGCTCCCGGTACGGTAGCTAGTTAGTTAATAACGTTATATAGTTAGTGTTACACGTTCAATATAACATCAGCATATTATTTACCCGAACACAGCAAGTAAGCAAGGCATTATTCCGTTCATAGCTCAGTTCCATTCCGTTGCTCATTCCGTACCAAACTATCCATTCTGCTATCTGTTAATAAAGTTTTCAACCAGACAAATGTATAGAAAGGCTTTGTTTTATTATAACATTTGTTGCAGTAAAATCATTATGTCATTTGGTCATGCTGTGGAGCGCTGGTCGGCGGGCCGGGCAGCTAAGGTATTAGCTACGTTAAGTTTGTTGTGCTCTCGAGTGAGTCGCAAGCAGATCAATGGCGGCATGCCTGAAAGTAGAAAATGAATAAACGCTTGCCGATTGGTGGTAAGAACAGCAGGAGGTGGGTGCTAGCGGTGTGGCGTAATTGGCCGAATCGACTGTCAATCAAAATGGTTCCATTGCATTGGTTGAAAGCTCTGGTTGAGAGAATAGTATCTCGCTGCAGGCCGCCAGAATGGTTCCATTGCATTGGTTGAAAGCTCTGGTTGAGAAAATAGTATCCCTCTGCAGGCCGCCAGACGATACTGGGAGAGAGATAGTAGATACCATAAACATATTTCTTGATGTTTCCTTTTTTTAAGTAAGTAAAGAGGCCTACAAATACAAACATACACATACAAATATACAGTAGTTTCATTAAAAAAAAATAAAAAAAAATACAAATACTTATATACAAATATCGGTATCGGTATCGGCCGATAGTGTTAGTTGAACTATCGGTATCGGTGGCCAATTTTCATATCGGTGCATCCCTAGTACAAAGTATACAAACCTAATAATACTTGAGTAAAGTACAAATCCCCCAAAACAGTACTTAAGTATTGTAATGAAGTACAATTACTCAAGTACTTTACACCCCTGGTAGTAAGTAAGTAAAGTTTATTTATATAGCACTTTTCACAGTGACAAATCACAAAGTGCTTTACATACAGCAGAAATAAAATAAAATAAAAATAAAAAGCAAGAACCATTCAAGAGATAAGAGACAGAACAAAACACAATGCATCACAGAGAAACAAAACAAAACAAAAGACATATTTTATACCTGGAGGAGAAGCTCAAACGTTACCCAAAGGCCTGTTTAAACAGTAATGTTTTTAGCTGATTTAAAAAAAAAAATCAACAGACGCTACAGCTCTTAGGCCACGAGGAAGGGCCTTCCAGAGTCTAGGCGCTACAGATTGAAAGGCTCTGTCACCTTTGGTGATCAGCCTGGTGCGCGGAATGACCAACAGATCCTGGTCAGCTGTCCTCAGGGTCCTGCTGGGCACATATGGTTCCAGCAGGTCGGTTAAATATTCTGGTGCCTGGCCGTGCAGAGCTCTGAAAGTGAGCACCAGGACCGTGAAATTAATTCTGAGATGTATAGGAAGCCAGTGCAAGGAGGCTAGGATTGGAGTGATGTGACACCTTCTGCTTGATCTGGTTAGCAGTCTTGCTAGCTTGATCTGTTAGCAGTCTTTCCTCTGAGGGGACAGAGGAAAGACTAGCAGATAGTGATGCACGATATATCGTCCGCTGATATAATATCGGCCGATATGGCTGTTTTTTTTTACACATCTACACATATCACATTTACACGTCCGATATCAAGATAGGGCCGATATAAAAAAAAGAAAAAAAAAAAAAAAAAATTATTATTATTTTTTTTTAATCTTCTTTTTTTCTTTTTACATGTTTTGGCCTTAAATAGTTTCAAAATATCAGTAATTTCTGAAAATAAGTTACAAAAAAAAAAAAAAAAACTTGTTTTGGAAAATAGCTCTTTATTTGATTATCATAAAAAAGTGTTTTCTATACAGAGATATCGACATCGGTAAATATCGGTATCGGCCAGAACAGCAATATTAATATCGGTTATCGTATCGGCCACAATTTTCACATCGGTGCATCACTACTAGCAGAGCAAATAAACAAAGGAGCTTTTGGCGTGTTTTGTTACCATAGAGATGACAGAAACCTTCACTAAATGCTAAACGTCAAGCAGTACCTTCTTTCGCACCAAGAAGTCAGTTGTCAAAAGTTTCGAGCACCCTATAGCAAAGCATAGCCCCTTTCGTGACTGTGATGCACGCCAATATGCTTTGAATACACAGCCACTTGCTCTTCATTACTACTAACCCAGGGAATGTTCACCATGAAGCACTGGTTTTGGACGAACGGTTCATTATACAAATATCACAGAGAAATTTCAAAGGTACTCACAGTTGCACAAGGGTTTCACATAAAAAAGCAGGATGGTTTGAAAGCTCGGAGTTGCTAAATCTTTTTTTTTTAAATATATAAATGTGTAAAGATCACAGAGCAGCGTTGCATGAAAATAAAATGGATTCGTCTCTTCTTCTGCATTGTGACATGTCTGGTGGAAGAAGAGACAAATATACATTTTCATGCAACGCTGCTCTCGGTGATCTTTACACGTTTATAAAAACTATTTAAAATGTTTATTAGCAACATCGAGCTTTCAAACCGTCGCGCTTTTTTGTGTGAAACCCTCGTGCAACTGTGAGTACCTTTGAAATTTCTCTGTGATATTTGTATAATGAACCGTTCGTCCAAAACCAGTGCTTCATGGTGAACATTCCCTGGGTTAGTAGTAATGAAGAGCAAGTGGCTGTGTATTCAAAGCATATTGGCGTGCATCACAGTCACGAAAGGGGCTATGCTATAGCATAAATCAGCCTTAACTCCATTCTCTGACCCTCCCTCCCTCCCTCCCCCAGGTGGCAGTTAAGAGAGGGACCGTCCAGGTGCCCCAGCAGCCCCAAGCTCCTGCCGCAGAGAAGAGCAAACCGTCCCGGGGCATCAAGAGCGCCCTGAGGTCCCTGCGAGACAAGCTGAGGACGGAGAAGGTGAGACGAGACGAGTGTTTTATAGATCAACACAGGGCGAGATTTATCCAGGGTGCTTCTAGGTCTTTTATTTTTACTTATAATTGTACTATATTCTATTGTGCTATATTTAATTGAGTTTATATCCCATATCATTTTATTCAACCTCTTATTTACAGTTGTACAGCCCTGGCCTATAATTTATTTCATAATTATATTATTCTATTGTGCTTAACTCATATTTATTTTTATTTTACTCCACCTCTTTATTTTTTATTTTTTAAACTTAAATTTTTATTTAACATTTATAGACATACAACACAACATTTACAGTGACATCCATAACATAACAACATACAGATCCGGGCTCCCCCGCATCCCAGGTCCGTCCCACGCGGGGCCCAGTGTTATGTACCATGAGCTTGATCACTCCTGTGTCACTGGGCATGCAGGTGAGGGCTGCTAATTAGCTAATTACTGCTGATTGGATACCTGCTGGCAGGTTAAAACCAGTCTCTGAGACACACATGCACTCTGACTGTGGCTAGAGGAGTGTGTTCTAACCGAGACTTGTCACATTCTCCCCTTCTTTGTTCTTTAGTTTGTACCAGTAATTCATTGTTAAAGTAGTCTTTTGGGTTAAACACAGGTTTTGGTGTCGGTTTGCACATAGGTTGCGTGCCTTTGAGCCAGGGTCGTAACAGTTGGGCGCTCGTCCGGGAGTGAATTTGGAAACAAATACCCCTAGAATTTGTTTGGTGTTTTTATTTTTTTTGCATGGTGTGTCGTGGTGCTATAGTGTGGGTGGTGTTCGTTACATGTTGTGTAACGTGGGGGCTTGAGCCGATCATCAAACAGGTGAGTATGCCCTTATTTGTTTGTAATTTGATGTGACTACTTATTGCTGTTAAAATATATAGTTTAGTGGACATCACATGTAGGTAGGGACATTATTTTCTGGTTGTTTGTTAGCTTCCTGTGCACCACATACTCCTGGGGCAGTCAGAGAAGTGATTAGCACCATCTACTTGTCTTGTACCTAGGGGTGCACCGATGTATCGGTCGGGTATCGGTATCGGCCGATAAGTGCCTTGTTGACTGCAATCGGCCCGATAAGCTTGAATGTGCCGATGGCAGTAGCCGATAAATATCAATCAATTTGTGTAGCGTCAAGACAAAAAAAGTTCACTTGCGACCTGCACAACGCCGTCCCCAGTCCCCCCCCCACACACACACACAAGCTACTGCATCAAAGTTACTACTTATGATTAACAAGGCATTCGTTTTGTGGCATTAACGTTATATAGTAAGTGTTACACGTTCAATAACATCAGCATATTATTTACCCGAACGTAGCAAGCGTTCATACTAGCTCAGTTCCTTCCGTTGCTCACAGAGCCCTGAGTTTTACCCATTCTGCAATCTGTTAATAACGTTTTCAATCAGACACATGTATAGAAAGGCTTTGTTTTATTATAACATTAGTTGCAGTAAAATCATTATGCCTCATTTAAGTCATCCTGCGGAGAAAAGCTCTCGTCAACTCAAAATCAATGGCGGACAAAAGCCGAAGTAAAAAATGTATACGCGCTTGCCGATTGGTGGTAACAGCAGAGGCGGGTGCAAGCGGTGTGTGACGTAATTGGCAGAATCGACTGTCAATCAAAATTTCATTGGTTGAGACAATAGTATCTAGCTGCAGCCCAGCAGAACATACTGGGAGAGAGATAGTGCTATTTCTTGATGTTTCCTTTTTTTAAGTAAGTAAAGAGGCCTATGTTCATATCGGTGAGCACAATTTGTAACACAAATATACAGTAGTTCCATAAAAATATATATATATATATTACAAACAAAATAAATATTACAAAAAAAAATTATATTAACACTTTGATCGCCATGGTTAAATTCATAATTTACCATCCCTAGCCAGCTCTATTTGTCTATGGAGAAGTTCCCCTTCTTTGCACGGCTATAACTTTTTTAATTCTATTGCTAAATTGACATTATTATGGCCCATTCAATGTCCTATATCCATTGTTCAGGGTGTAGCAACGTTATACTTTTTCATTTACATATTCATACTAAAATATGGTCTAAAGTATAAGTATGTTTTTATCGTTTTCTGCAGCTTTCTCCAGAACTTGATTTATAGCCCCAAATGCATTATATTGATGATCAAATACAGTTTGGTAGCGATCGGTGCCAGATAAAAAAATTCAACTGGAGGTACTTCTAGAAGTTACTACGTATCATCTGATGTTGACCGGATGGGCAGGGGGTCGTTTATAATTCCGTGGGCAACGTTATATCATTCACCTAGTGTGGGTCATATGATCATCAGAGCAGTTTATATGGAACACGTTAGAAAATAACGCTGGATCTTACCGTATCTTTCTCGCGCCGTTGGACGATCAGCTTGGAGTAGACAGTTTTCGATTATGGGATGTTGATCTAGATGAACCATTTCCAGGTTGTATAATACTATATACGTCCAAATAACGTTGTTTATTGAGTTAGGGCGAGCGATTGATTATCCAGTGTGTCGAGATGGAGTCCGGCTAACGATCGCGAGTGCCCGGATGAAATATGGATGAGCACTTCCTGTTTGGCGCGTCACTTCCTGTTGGCCGATCTGCCACCAGATGGCGCTCTTGAACCGTTAGAGAGTTGAGTGGAGATCAGCAGTATATCTCAGGTCCCCGGAGGAGAAATATGATTTCGATCACAGATTTTTGAAATATTGATATCAAAGACGTGTTACGGCGTCTTCGGCAGAATGAGCATGGCGGGCAATGACGAGTTACGCCGTTTCCGGCGATTAAAGTGTTAAAAAAAGAATTGCCACAAATATCTGAATCGGTATCGGCCGATTGTGTTAGTTGAACAATCGGTATCGGTGGCAAATTTTCATATCGGTGCATCCCTACTTGTACCATACCATATACTTGACGGGTGGATGGTCAATATGATCTTTGGCTGGTAGCAGGTGTGGTTGAAGAGGGTTAGGTCTACAGGGCATTAGCTTAAGGGTAGGTAGGATAGGGGGCCAGAAAACACAGGTAGTGTGGTAGGGCTGATGTAGTTTTTTTAGGGTAGACATGTGGTGGGCCGTTTTGACTGCAGTTTAGATGTAGAAGCTTTAAGTAGTCATATCAGGTTATAAGGGGAACCTGTTTGAATTTGTTTGTTGTATTTATTTTGTTTGTTTTGAGTGTTTGGATAGCCTACCTGTTAGCACCTGACCTCCTGTGCGTATGACACATCTATTTATTTCAGGGTGGTTGTTTTTTTTTATTAAAATTTTTTCCAAACTAGAAAGGTGCGCTCAGTAGAGCACACATTTCCACGCGTCTCCTTATGGTTATTAGTATTGGCATTAGCATTCTTTATGGTTCTTCAGTGGTTCTTCAGTGGTTCTGTAGTGTTTCTTCAGTGGCTCTTTAGTGGTTCTTCAGTGGTTCTTCGTGGTTCTTCAGTGGTTCTTTGGTGGTTCTTCAGTGGTTCTTTAGTGGTTCTTTAGTGGTTCTTTAGTGGCTCTTTAGTGGTTCTTCAGTGGTTCTTTGTGGTTCTTCAGTGGTTCTCAGGTAGATTGTGTGTATGCTAGGGTGTTTTTGGTGACTCTAAAGTGAGCAGGTTGTGGCGCTGGTGCAGTAGGGATGGCTTCCATAAAGGATTTTGTTAGGCCTGCCACGATAACACATTTTGCTGGGCGATTAATTGCCCCCGAAAATATCGCGATAAGCGATATTATTGCGACCGGTTAGAGAATTTTTTTTTGAGAAATTTATTTCCCAAAACTTTTATTTTGAAGCCCACCGCTCCGTCTTTTCCGGTGTTTTAGACTTTTATTTTGAAGCCCACCGACCGGACCGGAAGTATTGTTGTTATTATCCTAGCTTGCTGATGCTGCTGGTGGACTGGGGCCAGCTAACGTTAGCTTGCTGATGCTACTACTACTTCAACATGCTGCTAATGGGCTGGGGCCAGCTAACGTTAGCTTGCTGATGCTGCTGGTAGATCGACATGCTGCTAGTGGACTGGGGCCAGCTAACGTTAGCTTGCTGATGCTACTAGTAGATCGACATGAGCTAATGATAAAACAAATGTTGAGATTGTTGGTGAACAACTAACTTTAAGTTAGTTTTAACGTTAGCTACTAACGTTAAAACGCTAACGTTACACTACAAATAACGCTACTTGGTTAAAAGGAGCAACACTATTGAGAAATGTAGTTAAGCTATGTGGTGTTGCCCCACGGAGCTCCTGTGCTGTGCTCTCTGCTCTGTAGTAAAGCCAGCGGCCCGCCTCCCAACACGGACAGTGACTGACAAGGGGCACTGGTTCCGCCTCATTAAAACAAACGCGCAAATAGCAATTAATCGCGCCCGTCAAAATCATTGCATTAATTTTAATTATCGCGGCAATTAATCGATTTATTGCTTATCGCGGCAGGCCTAGCTGCTGCAGTGTGTTCTTGTTTGTAAGGCGCAAGAAGCCTATACTGCTCTGTCCCTTGAACAAAGTGCTGACTATGAGCTTGTTAAAGCTTCCATATTGAGGGCTTATGAGTTAGTCCCCGAGGCCTATCGTCAGCGTTTTAGAGGTTATCGCAGGTCGGAGGGACAGTCGTATGTTGAATTTGGAAGAGAGAAGGAGAACCTGTTTGACAGGTGGTGCACCTCTCAGAAAGCAGAGTCAAGAGAGCAGCTTAGACAGTTGATTCTCCTAGAGGAATTTAAAAGATGTGTTCCTGATACCGTTTCCACTCATCTAAACGAGCGTAGGGTATCGCTGCTGTCTTCGCTGATGAGTTTGTGTTGACACACAAGTCCGTTTTTGTGGAGGACTACCGTGTTGAGTCCAGGGATAGGCGTCCTGTTCAGGGGGGCCGTTTCCCAAAACCTGTGTCTGCTGGTCAGTTAACTTCACCTCCTAGGCGGGGTGGTTCTGCTAGTGCATTCCCAGAAGGGATTATATGTTTCTACTGTAAAGAGCCTGGTCATATCGTTGCTGGGTGCCCGGTGCTTGAACAGAAAAATTTCAGAACGGTGGCTCTGGTAGAAACCATATGCAGAACACCTATGCCAATGTTAGAGGGTGATGGGGAAAGTATCAAACGTCTGGACAAAGAGCTCGAGGGTTCCTCAAGATTTATGATGGATGGATTTGTTTCCCTGACTAATGCACTAGAGTCCAAACAGGCTATAACAATTTGGAGAGATACCGGAGCTTTTCAGTCCCTCATTCTGGAGGGGATTTTGCCGTTTTCAGAAAAGTCTTCTTTGCATTCCGGTGTCGTTGTTCGTGGCTTTGGAGGTGGATTTGTGGATGCACCTTTGCATGAGGTCACACTCAATTCTCCCTTAGTATCAGGCAATGTTGTTGTGGGGGTATGTTCTCACATTCCCATAAGAGGGGTGTCCTTCATTCTAGGGAATGATTTGGCTGGTGACAAAGTGTTGGCTACTCCAGTTGTAACTCCTATTCCTGTGGTTTCTAAGGTCCCTAATGAGCTGGCACAGAAACATCCAGGAGTGTTCCCTGTGTGTGCTGTGACACGGGCAATGTCAAAAGACAAAAGTGATGTTGTTGATACTTTGACTTGTGACATTACACTTAGTGACACATTCTTTGTTGAATTGAAAAGTGTACCTGTTGAGAATTTTGGAAAGCACACTGTGGATGTACCTCTGCATCAGGGCTGTACAGTGCGACATATATATCGCACGTGCTACAGCAACAGCTGTCTGTGCGATGAATGGATTTACTTCAGTAGCACTGGTGCGATAGGGATTCGGGTCATATAGATACTCTTATTTTGAAAATCCTGTAGCGGGTCTCATTTCTGCCCACGCGCAGCTCCAGCTATAATAACTAGGCTCCGACAGCTAGCAACGTTCAGGTGCATATGATACTCTTATTTTGAAAAAACTCTGTGACAACTCGACGAGTCATATCCGCCCTATCCGTGCTTCTGCAAGCAGAGCAGCGCGTTGGTCGGTTGGTGCGCACTGCTGCGTTAACACAGCAGTGCGCCTACACGTCCCGAAATAAGTCTGTGGTGTTTTTTTTCTTTCGCAACGGGTCAAATGCATCTACATGCTTTGCACCGTCGCCATTCCTTTATGCGCACATCGCCCGAAATTACCGTTTATGTACCATTACAATCACTACAACGTTAGCAAGCTAACAAGCTAATCCTGATCAGAGGCAGAGGCGCAGAGCCAGCAGACACAGTGTGGACTGGGGAAAGGGAAATGGGGGGGCACTCTCTCCCCTTCCCTGTGTGTGTGCGTGCGTTTGGAAAGACGATGAAGTCACTAGTCAGGACTCAGGACAGGAGTATATTATAGTAAACTGAGGATTACTGAGGATGGACAGATAATGTTGATATTCAAATATAAAAAAGTTTCGAGAGGAGTGGAAGTTTGAAGACTGACTAGACTACAATATGATGCAGGGGTGGTGAGTTGAAACAGTGTGTGTGAATGAATGAAAACTTTATTTAACAGATTGCAGAATGGGTACAGTACAGTACGGCTCAATACACACAATTGTTAAGGGGATGCAGACCAGAGAAAGACGTTTGTCTTGTTTACATCAGGGTCCCCCATTGTGTGTGTGTGTGTGTGTCCCAACCGACCCCACTTCTATGTTTCAATAAATTATTTGCATTTAAAACTATTAACGCTGACTCATTCCTTCAGTCCACTCAAAATTATGCTAATATTCCTTATGTTGTTTATGATATTAATTAGGGATGCACCGAATGGGAAATTCTTGGCCGAAACCGATACCGAAAATAGGAAACAGTTGGCCGAAAACCGAATGCCGAAAGGCCGAAAATGATTAATATAAATATATATATATATATATATATATATATATGTTTTTTTTTTTTTTTTTGCTACCTGATTATGGCAAAAGACACGATTATGGCTAAACTTAACTTAAATAATATTAATAATCACGATGGGCCCATAAAACATTTATTCAGCTCTTTTGAATGCATACATTAATTCCAGACTGTTAAGACTAAAAGACTACAACGATTGATGACGACTTCCTGTCCTCGCATTTCCATTTTCGGTTTAACGATACATTTTCAACAACGGATTGCTGCTAATTAAACACTTCATTTAAACGGAGTAACGTTAACGTTATGTCGAGTTCATACGTGTAGTGTAGTATGAACTCGTCATAACGTTAACATTACTAAGTGTCCACTGTTGCTGCCACTGTTGCGTCGCAGGTGGATGGTACACTGTTAGCTCCGTAGCTAATCCGCTCCTAGACTACTGATAGCAGTACCGTTAACGTCGGAGCTGATCAATACTCCGGTTTTTTCTAATTTAGTTTAGAACCGGGTTTCGGGGGGCATCCCTACTCCCAAGAGGAGTTAGTTGTCACAGGCTGTAGAATGCAGGAAGAGCTGCCAAGCTGCTCACGTTACATGTTGCACATGCTACCATAGATATCTATGATGCTACCGGTATGTCTGTAGTCGCGTTTTGATGACGTCATCACAACAACACGTTATTTGACTTTCGGTCATATATTTTCGGTGCTAAAACCCTTTCGGCCGAAAGAGCCTTTTTAACCATTTTCGTCCGATAATTTTCGGTAGCCGAATTTTCGGTGCATCCCTAATATTAATTGAAAATAGCATATGAGAGTATTATAGTAATAATAACACATGGCGATATACTAAATGACAGCCAAACATGGCACTGCAACTAAATAACACAAATACAATAGGCACATTTGTGACTGTTACAAATATAACACGTTTTATACTTGTGCTACAAGATTTTGGCCTGTGCTACAAAACGATCAACCTCTGTAGCACCAGTGCTATGTGCAAAAAAAGTTAACGTACAGCCCTGCTCTGCATAATGATTCTCTTGATTGTGCCTTTGTGTCAGACCCGGTGGTGAAACCAGAGTTGACATGCGTGCCGGATAGGCATGTAGCAGGAGATGATCTGGCAGCGCAGTGTCTCAAGGTCTTCCCAGCCTGTACGGTGGCTGAGGCCACGAACTAATTGGAGGATGAGTGTGGGAAGGATGCTATGAGAGATGCTGTTGATTCATGTGACACTGTTCTAGTTGAAGAGGCTACAAGGCCTGACTTAGGCTGCCAGCCTTCCCACAGTAGCTCTATTGTCCCTGATGTTTCACTTGTGGGCAGGGATGGTCCCAGTATGTCAGTTGATGATTCTGACATTGATTCACGTGTCCACACTGACTCTCTGCCATGCACTAGGTGTGATAGTCAACCTAGTTACCTGTGTCCTGTGGAGCAGGAGCCGCCTTCGCGACCTGGTCTGATGAGTGGCAGCCATTTTGATCAGGACAATGTTATTTTGTGTGACGCCATTTTAGATGGTGTTCCAGATGCTTTTGTGACTGATGTATTGCCATGTTCCAGGGACGGTGGGGCTGTACCTGAGGCGGTACATCCTACTCTGGATGTTCACGGTTTGCAGTATCCTGAACTGCCAGTGCCAGGTGGGATGGATATGGGCGCTGTGGTGGTATCAGAGATCTATGGTTTTTGTTTTTCTGTGTTCTGTCCTGTTGAGCGCAGTGAGCTTAGCTCTCAAATTGATTTTGGTTTGCAGTCTATTTTTGACAGGTCGGTATCGGTGGAGGGGCCTGTTGAAATGGAGCTCATATATGATAAGGTCTTGGTTTGTCGATGGAGTCCTAAGTCTTACGCCTCAGGGGAGGAGGCGCCTGCCCCACTCCAGCCATATACCGCAGTGGCGGAACCTTTTGTGAGGTCTAGCTTGCCCGAGAGTCGGGACAGGGTTGTTTTTTGTTTTACACAGCATTGGCAAATGTTCCACAGTGGGGAGCATGCGACACGGTTGGTGGTCGTGTTCGACGGGCCGGCCCGTTATCGCTGTTGTGGTAGTGGCCCTGACAACTAATGGGTCACAATATTTTTTGTTTATGGGTTTGATGTGTGATGGTTGCCTCTTGGGCAACCATTTTGGTGGGGGAGGTGTTATGCACCATGAGCTTGATCACTCCTGTGTCACTGGGCATGCAGGTGAGGGCTGCTAATTACTGCTGATTGGATACCTGCTGGCAGGTTAAAACCAGTCTCTGAGACACGCATGCACTCTGACTGTGGCTAGAGGAGTGTGTTCTAACCAAGACTTGTCACGTTCTCCCCTTCTTTGTTCTTTAGTTTGTACCAGTAATTCATTGTTAAAGTAGTCTTTTGGGTTAAACACGGGTTTTGGTGTCGGTTTGCACATAGGTTGCGTGCCTTTGAGCCAGGGTCGTAACACCCAGCACTCAGCGACACGGGTACCTTGAATTTGATTGGGCCAGACCTAGTAGAGGGGCGAGGGGTGATACTCCCCCCCACCGAGCCAAGTCCGCTACCTCCCATGTCACCAAGCCCCCCACCCCACGCACAACGAACCCACAACCCACGAGATCCCACTCTCCCGGATCCCCCTGAGAGAAACCCCTCCCTCCCGCCCTCCTCCCCGAGAGATAGAACACACCCATATCCTGGTCCACCATGCACGGAGCCGAGCCCCCGCCCGACCGCCAGGCTCCCGGCCCACGAGAGCCCCAAGCCCAGGTCCGCAGAAGGTCCAAGCACCACGCCTCAATGGCCCGCGACCCCAAGCCCGGTGCCCCCCCGGCCCGGAGGCGTGTAACTGTTCCGCAACAGTAAGTGACTTCCGGGGTAGGCCTGATTGGCCCCGACAGGCACGTGACGCGGCAAACTCAGGACGCGCAACGAGGCTGCTGAGAGCTGTCGCGCGGAAATAGGCTGTCTATTGCCATTCTCTAACACAAACTCTAACCTTAACCAGCTCCTTAACAGCGCCTAAACTTAACCGTTCTAACCTTAACCAACTCCGAAACAATGCCTAACCTTAACCTTAACCTTAACCATGCCTAACCTTAACCATAGAAAGAATATTGCCATTCTCTAAGACAAACTCTAACCTTAACCAGCTCCTTAACAGCGCCTAAACTTAACCGTTCTAACCTTAACCAACTCCGAAACAATGCCTAACCTTAACCGGCGAAAGAATACACGTTAAAAAAAAAATCACGTTAAAAAAAAAAGATTTGATGGGATTCGAACTCACCAACAACGGACCGCAGGATCGCAGGACCGCTGCTCTGCCAGGTGAGCTAAAGCGGCGAATGAAAGTCATGGCGTATTTGGACGGTTACGTAATTCCGCAAGCTCTGCCGCTCGGCTCCGCGGAGCGTGCCGCGCGGCAGAGAAAGTTGCGCGTCACGTGCCTGTCGGGGCCAATCAGGCCTACCCCGGAAGTAACTTACTGTTGCGGATAAGCTATAAGCGGCCCGGAGACCAGACCGCCCGGCCACGACGGTCGAGGACCCCAGGAAACCCCGCCCCCCCCCACACCAATCCCACAACACGCAAGGCCCCCCCTCCCCCGGGTCGAATCGCCGGAACGATGGCCCCTCCCCTTGACCCCACTGAACCCACTGTACCTCCCATGTCACCGACATCACCGCATACAACATGAAATTAAAACTAACCACACAATAAGAAAAAATTACATGTATATAAATGGTTATATGGTTTGCACTCTTTCCCCGGTTGGCGGTTTGGAGGGGGATCAGCCCTCCCACTGGAGAAGCCCCCCCCCAGAGATGAAGATACCCACCGAAGGAGGCTCTCCAAGCCTCTCTTCATGTCCAACATTTTGAATTCTTGTCCTTCATATTTGTCCATGTTCACATTTAAAGCAACTGCTATTCTAACATAACTGAAAAAATTATATAAAAGAAGACTAAAGACAATTGGCACTTCCCAGGTAATTCCTTTTAACCCTGTTTGACCCCTGTTGGCGGGTTGGAGGGGTAAGGCTCTCCTGGAGAGGGCCCCTCCTATAACGACGGAGATGTCCCCTGTGGGGGTTCTCCAATGTCCCTATTATTGTCCAACATTTTATTTGAATCTTTATCTTTCATATGATAGTACATTCCCAGAGCTCCCGATCAGGTCTCTGAATGTGATTCCCCATGTTCCCCGTCCTCTTAGCTGTGTGTCCTGTGTGTTAGTGTCTATAGTTTAGTCAAGTACGTATTATTTGTATTATATGTCCCGAGTCAAGTCTCCATTTCCCCAACTAATGTGTTCACCTTGTCTGTATTCCCAGTGGTCTGTGTGTTGTCTGCAGTATGTCTTGAATCATTGCCTCCATTCACTATCTAATTATATGCATAATATGGTATTGAATCTTGGTTGGTGTGTATGACCTCAGTGCTCGAGCCCTGCTTGGTGTGTGAGACTTCGTTATTCGAGTTCTGGCTGGTCCGGTTGATCTCGGTGCTCGGGTCCCGGTTGCGTGTATCACTTCCGCAACGGATTTGATTTCCGGGGTTGGCCTGATTGGCCACTAAGCCCATGTGACCCTACGCTAGCACGCCCCCCCTTACCCCGCTTACGCCTGAGTCACACACAGCTAGCGGCAGCCAGAGAGCCTTGCTACTACTAGCCGAGTGATGAATGAAGCTCTATCTGTTTCACCTAACAGCACTATTGCTCCGTGATCATAGCCATCCATCTCTAAAGCTAACCACTATTTGTAAAAGCCACAACCACGTTACCATATGTAATAATGTAAATCATTGTGTCGTTGTACATATTGTGTACACCGTTAGAAGCTAACGTAGCTTAGCTTGGTAGCTATTGTTGTGCTAACAACATCCCGACACCCAGCTTGTTAGCCAGCATGAATGCCCGATGTAGAAGGCATAGACGCAGGTCGCTTGTTGGCCGGCATGAGTGCCCGATTTGGGGTGGTTCTCTCCTCTTTGTGTGCCTTTGTCCTTGCGGGTGTTTTGCCGGGGGAGCTTGTGGACGCGACAATAGTGGTGGTTGTAGGGTGTTTGAGCTTGTAGCGCTAGTTAGCTCATAGCTACCCAGCATGAATACCCGATTTAAAATGGTTCTCTCCTTGTATACCCTTGTCCTCACAAGTATTCTGCCAGGGAACTTATGGACATGACAATAGTATTTATAAGGTGTTTGATCATTGTGTCGTTGTACATATTGTGTATACACTGTTGCGTTAGAAGCTAACGATAGCTGCGAGCTAACTAGGCTACAAGCTCAAACACCCTACAACCACCACTATTGTCGCGTCCACAAGCTCCCCCGGCAGAACACCCGCAAGGACAAAGGCACACAAAGAGGAGAGAACCACCCCAAATCGGGCACTCATGCCGGCCAACAAGCGACCTGCGTCTATGCCTTCTACATCGGGCATTCATGCTGGCTAACAAGCTGGGTGTCGGGATGTTGTTAGCACAACAATAGCTACCAGGCTAAGCTGCGTTAGCTTCTAACGGTGTACACAATATGTACAACGACACAATGATTTACACTATTACATATGGTAACGTGGTTGTGGCTTTTACAAATAGTGGTTAGCTTTAGAGATGGATGGCTATGATCACGGAGCAATAGTGCTGTTAGGTGAAACAGATAGAGCTTCATTCATCACTCGGCTAGTAGTAGCAAGGCTCTCTGGCTGCCGCTAGCTGTGTGTGACTCAGGCGTAAGCGGGGTAAGGGGGGCGTGCTAGCGTAGGGTCACGTGGGCTTAGTGGCCAATCAGGCCAACCCCGGAAATCAAATCCGTTGCGGAAGTGATACAAGCGTCCCGGTTGGTGTGTGTGGCCTCCGTGTTTGCATCTTGGCCGGCCCGGGCAACCTCCGCGCCTGCATCTCGTGTGCGATTGGTCCGGCCGACCTCGGTGCCCGAGTCCCGGTTGGTCCGTTTGTATCCAGCGTCTCCCTGTCCCTCCCCCGGGGGCCGTCCGTTTCGCCTCTCCCGAACCAGCCTCCATGCTCCTCCGAACACCCCACCTTGCATCGAGTCCAGTCCGCGTGTTGGCCATGTTAGCTTGTAGCTCCCTCGCCCACCAGGCCTTGCTGCGGCCCCACGTCCCGTTAGCTTGTATCTCTTGCTGCTTCATTTTCACCGTGATAACTTCCATGTTAGCTTGCAGCTCCTTCTCCGGCCAGGCCTCGCTGCGGTCCAACGCCACGTTAGCTTGTATTCCCGACCCTTCTCCAACTCCTCTCCGAGTCCATCGCTGTTGCCCTGGATGTTCCGCGTGTTAGCTTGGATATCCATTGCGTTAGCCTGTTTGCTAGCTTGTAGCTCCTGGTTAGCTACTGCGCTAGCCTGTTGGCTAGCCAACGCGCTCTGCATTTCAGCTTGGATGCCGGCCCTTAATCCATCAATGCTGTCTTGAATATTCTGTGTGCTCGCCTGGTTAGCCATTGCGCCAGCTTGTATGTTCCTCATGTTAGCCTGTGTGCTAGCTTGTATGCTATCTCGTACAGCTTGGATAGCTTTTGCGCTAGCTTGCACATTAGCTAGTAGCTCTTGGTTAGCCTTAGCTTGTAGCTCCTGGCTAGCCTTGGCAGCATGTATGCTGGCCAGTATGATCGCTTGGAACCCCGCTAACCAGGCGGGCTCCACGGGGTCTCCGTCCCTGCCTACCTGCGTCACGCTCGCCTGAGCTATTTCTTCCGTCATTTCCTCGTGTCTAGATCTTTCCTCCGGTGTTTGTACGTCTTCTGGGGTCTTATTTCTCTCACTTTTTCTTGTGGACATCTTTCCTTTTCTCTTATATCTTTGAATTGTCACATTTTATTTAGTTTTAGACGGTTTTACTTCCCTTTCTCGATATTATTTAACCGGGAGCTCTTTCAATGGTCTCCTATCCACCCATCTCAAAACCGGAAGTCCACCTCTTTATTATTATCTGTCTGTTAACACATTCGGGGCCATTGGGATGCGTCTAATAAATCTCTAGAGGACCGACAAATGTAAACAGACGTGGGGCTGTTTGTAGAGCTAAATCTATACTTTATAGTATTGCTATCTGTCCATTCTCATTGTCAATTGAGTCCATAAACCGTCCCTTCAAAATGTCTTGGGGGGGGCAGGTGGCGCACGGAGATTACGTTCGTCACCAACACCGGGAGACACTAGGATTCGCCTGTTCGAATCCAGCTCCCGGCGTTGCTATCAGCTTGGCTGGCCTCTCACACTGATACAATTGGCTGTATCAGGGGGTGGGAAAGCTGAAGGGTGGGTCCTGGGCGTTGTGGACAGCGACCCCTACAGTTCGGTCGGGGCGCCTGCTCAGGAAAGGTTGGAACAAGGAGAGATAGTGTGGCCTCCCACACGCTACACTCTCCCCGGTGAGAACCTGCGCGGCCAGGTTGGCCTGCCCCAGGCTGCACATGTGTCGGAGGAAAGCATGTGACAGTCTCCGGTCTCCCGGACCAACAGTAGTGGAAAGTACGCAACAACCAGGAAGGGTGGGATGGGAGAAAAATCGGGAAAAAGGAGGGGAAGAAAGATATAATAAAAAAAAATGGCTTAAAGAAAAGAAAATTTCATTAACACTTTGATCGCCATGGTTAAATTCATAATTTACCATCCCTCGCCATCTCTATTTGTCTATGGAGAAGTTCCCCTTCTTTGCAGGGCTATAACTTTTTAAATTGTATTGCTCAATTGACATTACCATGGCCCATTCAAAGTCCTATATCTATTGTTCAGGGTGTATCAACGTTATACTTTTTCATTCACATATTCATACTAAAATACGTCTAGTCTAAACTCTAAAGTATAAGTATGTTTTTATCGTTTTCTGCAGCTTTCTCCAGAACTTGATTTATAGCCCCAAATGCATTATATTGATGATCAAATACAGTTTGGTAGGAATCTGTGCGAGATAAAAAAATGTCAACTGGGCGTGGTTCTAGGAGTTACTACGTATGATCTGATGTTGACCGGATGGGCGGGGGGTCGTTTATAATTCCGTGGGCAACGTTATATCATTCATCTAGTGTAGGTGATATGATCATCAGAGCAGTTAGTAAAGAACACGTTGGAAAATAACGCTGGATCTTACCGTATCTTCCTCGCGCCGTTGGGCGATGAGCGTGGAGCAGAGATATTCCTATTATGGGATGTATAAATACCCGATCCATTTCCAGGTTGTATAATAGTATATACGTCCAAATCATGTTGTTTGTCGAGTTATTTGCACCGATCGGTGTTCACTGTGTCAAGATGGAGTCCTGCTAATGATAGCGAGTGCCCGGACGAAATATGGGTGAGCACCACTTCATCCACATGACTTCCTGTTGGGCGATCTGCCGATCGGCCACCAGATGGCGCTCTTGAACCGTTAGAGAGTTGAGTGGAGCTCAGCAGTATATCTCAGGTCCCCGGAGGAGAAATATGATTTCGATCACAGATTTTTGAAATATTGATATCAAAGACGTGTTACGGCGTCTTCGGCAGAATGAGCATGGCGGGCAATGACGAGTTTCGGCGTTTCCGGCGATTAAAGTGTTAATACGTTCTCATTTTATAGCGCTGTGAATATAAGCGTTATACAGGATTTGGTCTAGTATATTTTCTGGAAGGCTAGTGTAACTGAGGGGTACAATTCCCTGACTGTATTGAGAGTATGGTATCATTAAACCACTACTGAGTTATGTACTTTAATTACTGGCCATACAGTACACGGTATATATGATGAACACCCACACAATAACACGGCTTAACAAAGAAAGTCCTGTTTAGAATATTTATTAGAAGAGCAGCAATAGTAGATTACAGTATTGAGAATTAGGGTCGCGCTTGTATGGCGAAGAATGTGCATAAATAGGTCAAGAGCGTAAGTCCATGAGCATATTACGATGGGGATAATTAATACCACCTGTAGCATAAGAATTATATAAGGCACACTCGTAGGTCAGCTGGAGATACTAAGGGGGTTCCCTCCGGTTGTAAGCCAGCAGGGGAGAGGAATTGTCGGGAGCAAAAGTCTGGATCAACGAGGAATAAAGAGACTCCAGGTACAGGAGACGGTGCAATAATCCCTTGGTCCTTAGACAAAGCAACAGCTATACTCCGGTATGCATTGCAGCATGGATGAAAGCTAGCCAGCCTCTGGGTCCTAGAGGCGGGCTCGACGGGGCTCATCACAGGGTAGATCCCACACGGTAGTGGGGTAGACGGTTCTCTGCTCCAGCAGCCACAGTACCAAAGCAATATAATCCAGCCGAAAAGGGCTCTGCATTCGTCGGTGTAGGTTATCCAGTGTACATATCCACACGGTTCTCGTCTAGGACTCCTCGGATGGCGGCACAAGGTTAGGCCGCCCAGCCTGGATAAGCACACTAGCTCGGTACGATGAAACGGTGGTAATGCTGGTCACTGTAGAACGGTAGCCGCACGATACACTATACATAATAGACTATTACTTTATAATAGAATAAGTCGAACTCGACGATACAGCGTTAAACTCTGACACTTTAGCTATCAATTTGCACGCGGTCTCAAGGCTCTATTTAGGGGCAAAAAGGGCCCACTTCACAGCACGTTGTATCGTGGTGAAGGCTTCAACTTGTTGGGTTAACATAACTGCTGTATCCACCTGCAACGTATTTATACGTAAGGTGAATAATCTAGTGCCGACCTCATTTCTGTCTCGTATTACTGCGCAAACCTGGGCATGTTGAGACATGTCTTAGCGGTGACTTTGAACTAGACATTGGGGGTATGGCCGTTGGCGCCTAGGGGATCGCTGTCCAATAGGAGAACGAATATTATGGTCTGGCCTGTACCTAGGTAAAGGGATATTCCGTGTATATGTACAAAGAATATACAAGGGATATCAGACGATATACAAATATTATACAATATATCTCAAGTAATAAATATATATATTCGGTTTAATCTGACCCTTTGTAACAGCCGCCTCCTAATTAGTCCACACCTAATTAGATAAGCAGAGACAGATTAACCGTCTTGTCCACTACTCAATGTCCGTTGTGAGGAGTAGGGCAATTCACAAAGTCAGTGGGTCATGGTCGTCATTAAGAGAGTCAGGGAGCCTTGGCAACTCTATCAGCCTCGCCACGGGTCGGGTGTATGTCCGTCCCTGGACGAGCACTTCTGCCGCTCTGACCTTTCCGTCGGCACCAGTGATCACTTTGCTTACGCGGCCGGCCGGCCACATAGCTCGGGGTAGTGACTGGTCTATAATCATGACGACTGTGCCCTCCGTCAAATTGTCTCTTTCTTTTACCCATTTCTGGCGGGTCTGTAGAGACGGTAGATAGTGGAGGAGGAAACTGTTCCAAAACTTGTCAGCCAATACTTGACTGTACCTCCACATTCTTCGGCCGTTCGCTTCCTCAGGTCTGTACACTGTCTGTGGGAGCGCGGGGTCCAGCCGCCCCATCAAGAGAGTGTTGGGGGTGACTGGGTCGACATCTGCCACATCACCCGAGACGTAACCGAGGGGCTTTGAGTTCAATACTCCCTCGATCTCCGTGAGGACTGTCGTGAGGACTTCTTCCGCCACGGTCTGGGCCCCAAGCACGGCGTACAGGGCTGTCTTTATTGAACGTACTTCTCGTTCCCAAGTTCCCCCGAAGTGGGTGGCGTTCGGGGGGTTAAACTGGAAATCAATCTGAGAGGGAGCGAGGTGGGTCTTAAGTTCTGGGCCCATAGCTTGGAAGCTCTCTCTCAGCTCTCTTTCTCCGCCTTTGAAGTTTGTCCCGTGATCAGACAATAATATAGACGGTTTTCCTTTCCGCGCTGTGAATCTCCGGAAGGCCATAAGGAATGAGTCCGTACTCATGGTTGGAAGGAGTTCTATGTGTATCGCTCGGGTGGTCATGCATTTGAATACAATACCCCACCGCTTCTCCGTCTCTCTTCCTTTCTTCACATACAGCGGGCCGAAGCAGTCCATACCGGTGGAGTGAAAGGGCTTGTCGCCGAGTCGGAGGCGACAGGGGGGTAGGTCAGCCATCCTGGGTATACTGGGCTGTGCTCGCCACTTGCGACAGTCTAGACAGGTCCGCTGGAAGCGTCGTACTGCTTCTCTTCCTTGCAGTATCCAATAGCGATGTCTGATCTCAGCGAAGACTCTCTCTGCCCCGGCGTGGTGCACGTCCTCGTCGTATTTCTTTATGATGAGCTCTGTGACCTTGTGTCGGCTGTTGAGAACTATCGGGAACTTGACGTCATCCGTTAAGTCTGGGGCCCTTCTCAGACGACCACCCACTCTGATGAGATTATGGGCGTCGCTCTCAGGGGCCAAGTGGAGCAGTCTGCTGTCTGACGGGACTGGCTTTGATCCCTGCAGACAGTCTAGCTCGTCGGGGAACGAGTCTCTTTGGGCTCGCTGTAGCAGAAGGAGTTCTGCTTCTTCGTAATTAGCTGCATTAATGTCAGTAGTGGAGGGAACCTCGGGGTGGTGCCACAGGAATGTCTTTAACTGCGCACTCTCAAGGGTAGGGCAGTCGTCTATGTTGGGATCTGTGGGGACTGGTGTGTGCGTCAACCCACAGAACATAGATTTCTTCATCTCTGCCTCCTCTTGACTAGCCTCCCGTGGGGTGGGTGTAGGCCACTCTTCTTCCGGGAGCTTGAGGAACTCGGGACCGTCACTATAGAGATTGTGACGTGTGAGGTCATCCAGGGACATTCCCCGTGTGATGACATCTGCTGGGTTCTGTTTTGTGTCCACGTACCTCCAGCATGCTGATTCTGTTAAATCTTGGATCTCTGTGATTCTGACTCTCACGAAGACCTTGTATCTACACGAATCGGACTGGATCCATGTGAGTACGGTCATGGAGTCTGACCACAGGATTGTTCTTTGCACCGGGATGGTGAGTTCACGTTGGATTAACGTGGCGAGTTGCGCTCCTACTAGGGCTGCGCAGAGCTCTAGACGCGGGATCGATTGTTGCTTGCGGGGGGCTATTCTTGAACGAGCCAGGATGAAGGCGGTATGTATTTCTCCTCCCTCCTCTCGGGCCCGCAAGTAGGCCACCGAACCGTAGGCTACTTCGGAGGCGTCGCTGAAGACGTGCAGGTCCATCTGACACGTCTCCAGCCGCACTGTGGGTGGGAAGTAGCTGCGGCGTATGTTGACACCTGGGAGCGAGCTGAGTTCTGTTTCCCACTCTCTCCATGTGGAAGCAAGGTGGTCGGGTATGGGGTCGTCCCAGCCCTGGTCCTTGTCCCACAGCTCTCGTACAATCATCTTTGCCCTGGTGGTGTAAGGTAGAATACATCCCAACGGGTCATATTGTCTGGCGAGTGTTCTGTATACACTCCGTCTTGTGGTCGGTAGTGAAATCGACCTTCCCTGCTCCTTGGTCAGGGGTGTGTGTCTATAATGGAGCGAGTCTGTTTTGAAGCGCCAGACTAGTCCTAATGTCATTTCTTGGACTTCACCAGGGATGGTCGCCATCCAGGTCTCGCTGCTTGCTGCCTTGTCCTCTGGGGAGAGGCTGCGCAGTACTTGAGGGTCGCTGCTGGCCCACTGCCGGAGATCAAAGCCGCCTTTGATCAGGGAGGCGCGGAGCTTGAGTAGGAGGGCCTTCAAGAGCACCCGGGAGCCCCCGCTGCTGGCGGGGTCAATATACATGACGCTTACTCTGGTGCTGCTTGAGGGTGCGGGTTTCTTCCTGTTGCTGTCATGCAAGACGTCCAAGTGGGCTCCGTCACACCGACTACACCTCTTCTTCAAGCGGCACTCGGCTGCCATATGGCTGCGCGCACAGCGGTAACAGCGGCGGTTGGACTTTATCCATTGACTCACCTCGTCGGCGGTCATCTTCTTGAACGTGTCACAGTGTGACAGCCAATGTTCTTTCTCGCAGTACTGGCATACAATCTTCCACTTCTCTTTCGTCGAGGGGGTGCTGTGGTTCTTGTTACGCGGTACTGATTCGGCTTGGTGCATGACGGTCACCAGCCTGCGGTTATCGTTGGATCTCCGAGGTCCCTCTCTGGGGCTTGGTCCACTCCGCACGAACGTATCCAGTCGTAGGCTGCTGACTTCTCTCGCGAGGAAGTCGGCCAGGTCTAGGAGGGATGGCTCGGGACCGTTGGGATCACGGTGGTCTCTTTGCCGCCTGAAGCGCTCTTGTCGGGCGGGAGGAAGCTTCTCTAATATCCTTTCCACATTAGAGTTAGCGTACAGTTCGTGCCTACCCTTTTCCTTTTGTGCCCCCAGCATCCCTACCAGGGATTGTACCTTGATAGAGAGGTCATCCAATGAGCGATTGTCTGTGGCTGGGGGGAGACGGTCAATATTCCTTATATCTTGTATCACGTAGTCCCATATGCGTCCATAACGTTGGTCGAGGGCTACTAGAGCCACGGTGTATGGGGTACTTGAGTTGGAATATGCCAGCGCTATATTATGCACTCTGGGCACCTTCAGGTGCTTGAGGAGGATAGCATATTTGTACGTCTCATCGGGGACATCGGACATCATAGTCTCTAAGCACATCCGTAGTTCCGTGTACTGTGCTCTGTCCTTGTGTGTGAAATCCGGGAACGTCGGTGTGCCAAGGTACGATGCCATGGATGGCTGGCACATCGGTGAGCGTTGGGGGAGAGGCCTCCTGGGCGAGTCTCCCCGTACGTGTCGTTGTGGGCTGGTACTTGGTGGGTACCAAAGCCCGGGTACCCAGGTGCTGTTCCTCGGGGCTGGCGGTGCGTCAAACTCACCCTTGAGTTGAGTCGGGGGTCTGTAACGCAGGGCCTCGGGGGTAAAGTCTGGGCTGTACTGGACCTCCTGGTCCTGTGGAGTACGATGCTGCTGGTGGGCTTGACTTTCCTCCTCTTCCTCTTCCTCTGCTAGGTCTTCTAGATCTTGCAATCGTCTATTCAGTCTCTCAGCGGCGTAGGCCGGTTCTTCCCGGTTGCTGGGTCTCGCATGGACCGGTCGGGGAGGGGGTTCGGAGACGTGTATAGGCTCTTTCTGTTGGCCGGGCTCCGGGTTGCTTGCTCGGGTAGGGGAAGGTGCCCTAGACCCTTGTCTTGACGATGCCCTGGAGCTCTGTGCGGAGGGAGGGGGTGTCGCCCTGGCAATCAATTGCTCCATTATCTGCGCTTGTAGTCGGTCGCGCTCGGCTTCGCGCTTGATGTGAGCGAGGTCGCGCTCTGCTTCGCGCTGGGCTTGGGCTGCGTCGCGCTGTGCATTGGCGCCGTCGCGCTGTGCATCGGCGGCTGCGCGCTGGGCATCGGCGCAGTCTCTTTCAATATTCTCTTCCGTCTGGAGGCGTCTGGTCTCCAGGCGTATGCGGTCGTCTTCACTCCTTTGCTGCGCCTGGAAGCGCTCTCGCTGGGTCGCAGAGTGTTCGCGTTCACTAAGGGCTTGCGCCCGGAGGCGCTCTTGTTCCATGGAAGAATGTTCGCGCTCGCTAAGCGTCTGTGCTTGGAGTCGATCGCGTTCAGTGGAGGCTGCCAGGGTGGCGATAAATGCCTGCGCCAGCATCTTGTCCGCCTCGCTGGGGGAAGACACTGATGGAGGTGATCGGCTTCTGACAGTGCTCGTTGGAGATCCGTTCTCCTGGCGCGCTCCGAGGAGGTCTATCTCCTGGGTGCGCTTCTCTTCTTTATCCTGGAGCTCTCCGGGGACCGTCCCGTTGACGTTGTCGGGGGGTATAGTCATGTCATGTCCCTCCTGGTCCCCCCTGTGAGCTTGGTCAGTTACGTTAGAACCCACTAGGGTCTCTACTAGCAAGGTCGCCTGGTCGGTAGGGTTTGACATGCTTTTACTATCCGCATTTAACGTCTGTATAAAGCTAGGTAGTAGACTGGCAGCGTAGTCCTCTAAGTAAGGAGGTGGCTGCCGTCTGCGCGGCGGGCGTTCTAGCTTAGGAGAGCCGTTTGTGGAGTGTTCACCGCTGGCCATGGTTAATATCAATATTATATTTAGATATTACACTGATATTCATCCGGCTCGAAGGACCAATTGTAACTGAGGGGTACAATTCCCTGACTGTATTGAGAGTATGGTATCATTAAACCACTACTGAGTTATGTACTTTAATTACTGGCCATACAGTACACGGTATATATGATGAACACCCACACAATAACACGGCTTAACAAAGAAAGTCCTGTTTAGAATATTTATTAGAAGAGCAGCAATAGTAGATTACAGTATATGAGCATATTACGATGGGGATAATTAATACCACCTGTAGCATAAGAATTATATAAGGCACACTCGTAGGTCAGCTGGAGATACTAAGGGGGTTCCCTCCGGTTGTAAGCCAGCAGGGGAGAGGAATTGTCGGGAGCAAAAGTCTGGATCAACGAGGAATAAAGAGACTCCAGGTACAGGAGACGGTGCAATAATCCCTTGGTCCTTAGACAAAGCAACAGCTATACTCCGGTATGCATTGCAGCATGGATGAAAGCTAGCCAGCCTCTGGGTCCTAGAGGCGGGCTCGACTGGGCTCCTCACAGGGTAGATCCCACACGGTAGTGGGGTAGACGGTTCTCTGCTCCAGCAGCACAGTACCAAAGCAATATAATCCAGCCGAAAAGGGCTCTGCATTCGTCGGTGTAGGTTATCCAGTGTACATATCCACACGGTTCTCGTCTAGGACTCCTCGGATGGCGGCACAAGGTTAGGCCGCCCAGCCTGGATAAGCACACTAGCTCGGTACGATGAAACGGTGGTAATGCTGGTCACTGTAGAACGGTAGCCGCACGATACACTATACATAATAGACTATTACTTTATAATAGAATAAGTCGAACTCGACGATACAGCGTTAAACTCTGACACTTTAGCTATCAATTTGCACGCGGTCTCAAGGCTCTATTTAGGGGCAAAAAGGGCCCACTTCACAGCACGTTGTATCGTGGTGAAGGCTTCAACTTGTTGGGTTAACATAACTGCTGTATCCACCTGCAACGTATTTATACGTAAGGTGAATAATCTAGTGCCGACCTCATTTCTGTCTCGTATTACTGCGCAAACCTGGGCATGTTGAGACATGTCTTAGCGGTGACTTTGAACTAGACATTGGGGGTATGGCCGTTGGCGCCTAGGGGATCGCTGTCCAATAGGAGAACGAATATTATGGTCTGGCCTGTACCTAGGTAAAGGGATATTCCGTGTATATGTACAAAGAATATACAAGGGATATCAGACGATATACAAATATTATACAATATATCTCAAGTAATAAATATATATATTCGGTTTAATCTGACCCTTTGTAACAGCTAGATAAAGGGCTAATAGCTGCTAACGTTATATCCAATGGCATTTCCATTATACAGATGCTACAGTTAAAACTCAAACTGCATATGATCGGCACGATCCTCAAGCATGTATGCATGAAAGGGGGGGGGGGCGGGGGACGTCGTTTCTTATTATTGATTACCAATAACCGTGTTCGTCTAACTAGCCACATAGGCCGATCAAAACAATGCCTGATCGGGTTGTACTTTACGTAAAAAAGATCTTACCATGAGCCGGTTGGATCCCCCCGAGCTTTTCCTCCGTAATCGATCGCCATCTGGTAGATCGATATGTCCATTGGCTGATGATAAATCCCCTTATTGCATAGTGAAATCCGCAATTCAAAACGTATCCCGTGCAACAGACAGTAGCTATCACTTCAGATGAGTAGAAAACTACATTAGAGATCCAAAAAAAAAGACAACTTCTGCCACAGGGAACACTCTATTATCGCTAGGGATGGGTACCTTTCACATTTGAACCGATACCGGTACCGGTACCTGTGAATCGATACCGGTACCCAACGGTACCTTTTTTCGGTACTTTAGTCTCAAGAAATTTTATTTACCTACCTCAGTCTTAAAAAAAAAATCCAAACTTCAAATAACTACAATTTCAACAGTTTTCGGCTCGTCATTGCTCCGACTGCTTTGTTGTTGAATCAAGTCAAATCCTAGGTAAGCATATATTGTGCGTGTGAACGTTGACATGAAAAGAAAAAAGTAAACAAAAAAATTATAATTTTTTTTTTTTTTTCTTTTTTTTTCTCACTTGATTCGATACTCGGTAGTACCGACGTGTTTTGGTTCGGTACCTCAAAAGTACCGAATTCGGTACCCATCCCTAATTATCGCGATAGCGTCCCTAAGAGGATCTGGCCGGTATTGCACGTTGGCGAATTCAAAGAGTAGGGTAAATCTGCAGTGCCGCTCGGCGACCTTGAATAGGTTATTAAAATGGAATAAAAGCAATAACAACTTGCCACGGATATATCCGTGCTTCTGTCCACAACGGGGGGAATCGAAACACGGAGATCTCCGTGGTCGGGCGCCATTGTGTTAATGTCTGTCCGCTAATGTCGCACCGATAACGTCCAAAGCAAATTCCTTGTATGTCAGAATCAGAAAGGTCTTTATTGCCAAGTATACTTTACACATACAAGAATTTGCTTTGGACGTTACTGGTGCGACATTAGCGGACGGACATTAACAGACAGATAATACAATAAAGTGGTGGAGTAAAGTAAAATGAAATATGAGCTAAGTTAAGCACAATAGAATAATATATTTATGAAATAAAATATAGGCCAGGGCTGTACGACTGTATGAGGTTGGATACAATTATGTGTGATATAAACTAAGTTAAATATAGCTCAATAGATAGATATAGTACAATTTTAAGTAAAAATAAAGTAGGAATAGGCCAGGGCTGTGCAACTGGGCAGATGTGGTAAATTATACAATTATATACACTAATTAGAATGAAGTAACAATACAGTGGGCAAGTATATACTAATTCCTCTAATAGTGACCCGGGCTTGTATTTGTTTTAACTGTAGCGGGTACCAGGCTTTTATTGAAAGGAGGCATGTATAAGAGAGAGGCCTATATTTCAAATTTTCAAACAGATCATAATGAATAAATCAACATTTTGTGTCAGTTTGAACCCAGTACTGGGTTCATTTATTGAAACCAAGTACTGTATGAAATAGTAAACAGTGCAATTACAGGTGGTCACTGGTCATTTAAACGTTTTCAAAGTGAAATCGAGTAACTTTACCTGAGTAAAATAGTGCAATCACAATACTGGTACAAACAATTCTGAGGTAGGCTTACTCTCTTGGTAAACATTAACACCAACCTTCACCGGCCACAAACGCCTTGCCTCCATCACTCACTGTTGGGTAGATTTCCATTGCTTTTCTTTGTATCATTTTGCGCGACACACTAGGGCTGGGCGATATGGAAAAAAAACATATTGCGATAACGATATGATAATGTTATCATATTTCTTTATATCGATATCGAGCATAAAAAAAATTAAACATTTAACAACAGATGTATGTTTATTTTGCAGCAATTCTTTGTCATTGCCGCCATCTTTAGTGTTACATCCCCTCACACCAGTTCTCAGGCTACAGCTGGTTTAAAAGCGAAAGTAAACCGGCTTCTCTGCTGGCTGTGGCTCCAGGGGAGTTGAACAGTTCTGGCTCTGCTAGTTTATTTTCGATCTTTTGGCGCTTTTTTGGTGGACAAACCACCGCACATGTGCACTGTGACTCGTGACTGGAGTCTAGTTCTGCTAGCATACATAGCCTACTGTGTACAGACGGTTTCAAACTGTATTTTAAATTTGAAAGCAAACAAAATAAATGGACAAGAGAAAAATAAATCTCAATTTGGTCAGTATTGTCATTTGGACAAGCAAAGCCATTACTTTAAGTTGCAGGCAAGAAAGACAAGTCTGTCCACTGTCTCTGGTTTTAAAACTGCCCTGTTGCAGGTCACAAAACAAAAACAAAAAAACGATTTCTTTTTTATTTCGATATTCGATATCGATTATTAAAATATATCGCAATATTTATAGTTATCGTTATATCGCCCAGCCCTACGACACACGGTTGTGTTTGTCGCACGATGCATAAATCCACTCGGAAAGTAGTGTCTCCATCTCCTAGCTCACTTTTTCCCTTTCAGCTCATTCCTTTGTTTTTTTTCCAATATCGGATTTGTCTGGAATCAACGTTAAAGTGCTTTGCGGCTTTCTCTCCCGAATGCTCCGCCGCATACCTCAAAACGTCCTCTTTAAACTTAACGTCAAACTTTCGTCTCTGTTTAGTACCGGTAGCCATGCTTGCTCTGTTGTTGTTGTGTTACGTGCTGCGCGCGACCCGTGTGCCATATATACGGAAGTAAGGGGAGGTTCGCTCACGCGTATATTAGTAACCCGGCTTGTATTAGGAGGTCGGCTTATAATTGCTTATTTCAACAGCGCACCCGGTCATTAATAGAGAGTCGGTTTTTAATTTAATACAGGTCACTATTAGAGGATTTACGGTAGTCTAGTAGGGTGGGTTAATGTAACACAGTGGGGGGGGGGGGGGTCAGTGAGGGTCCCGAGCCTTGTTGATGAGGCTCACTGCAGAGGGGAAGAAGAAGAAGAAGAAGAAGAAGAAGAAGAAGAAGAAGAAGAAGAAGAAGAAGAAGAAGAAGAAGAAGAAGAAGAAGAAGAAACTGTTCTTTGGCCCTGATGGACGCAGCCTCCTGCCAGAGGGGAGTGACTCAAACAGGTCGTGCCCGGGGTGGTAGGGGTCGGCCACCATCTTACCTGCACGCTTCAGGGTCCTGGAGGCGTACAGGTCCTGGAGGGATGGCAGATTGCAGTCAATCACCTTCTCAGTGATGTGAAAACTACTTGGCAATAAAGACCTTTCTGATTCTGATTCTGATTCTGAGAAGATAAGCAACTCCATCTTACCAAACGGGAGCATGTTGTGACAATGACGACGACAACAACAAACACAGAGGAACAAAAGAAGAGTGAGAGAGAGAGAGAGAGAAAGGGAGAGGGGGAAGAGAGAGAGAGAGACGTTTGTTTTCATTTGATTTGACGTAGAACAAACACACGTGGGGAAGTGATTTGATTTGATTTCGACTCGGGTCCAGGTGCTGGCTTTTCTAATCAACTTTGGACGTGTAAAGTCATTGCTACTTCCGGCGTGGTGGCTATAATAATAATACATTTATTTTATATAGCGCCTTACATATGGTAATGTTGGGACAAAACCATATGGCCGAGTCTAGTCACGTGCTTCACTTTTGTTAGAAGGGGCACATGCTGTGCTATCTTTATCTTGTCTTCACAGTGCTGCCCTGTGCTGTGTCCTAATCTTAACCCCTCAGTGACGCTCGTCAAGCACCGACGTGCCTGAGTCACAGGTTAAGGTTAACTCACTCAGTTCACTGTGTGTGGGGTTAAAGGATAAGAGATCTTTAAACAGAGCCCTACTCGTATTGGGGGGGGGGGGGCACGGGGGGTCACCAGAGTGCTAGAGTCACTATATTGCGATTTATTACCTTTTTTTCAACAGCAAATTATGTCCCCAAACGGAAAACCTCGTTAACATCATGTGTTTTGTCTAATAAGATAATGTTTTTTCAGTCTGTTCACCTCATCATTTTATTGCACTAAAATGGGATTGTCAAGTTAAACAAAACAAAAAACAATTAATTAATTAATTAATACAAAATATTGCGATTTATTGCTGTATTGCATATATATCCCCTGTGTTTTTTTATTAGCCTGCTATACTCTGGCTTGTGATTTTCAGACCACACTAGTGGAAAATGCTCTCTAGACAGAATCAGAATGGGGTCTAACGGAAGTGGTATAAAGATGGCAGGGAAATAGTCCTGTCAGGCTAGTGCCCAAAATGTTAATTCAAACCCTGCATATGTTTAAAACAACTGTTTTTACCCTACCTACTAACTATAAACCTATAAAAAAAAAAATCACAATCTGTTGCTTAACCATGTTGCAACTAGTTTGACTCTCTATTGTTTCTTCTCTGCTCTGCTCTCCCCTCTCCTCCCCTCTTCTGTGCCCTCCTCCCCTCTTCTCTTCTCTGCACTCATCTCCTCTTCTCTGCTCTCCTCTTCTCTTCTCTCCCCCCTCTTCTCTGCTCTCATCTCCTCTCTCCTCTCCTCCCCTCTTCTCTCTTCTCTCCTCCCCTCTTCTCTCCTCTCTTCTCTTCTCTCCTCCCCTCTTCTCTGCTCTAATCTCCTCTCTCTTCTCTTCTCTCCTCCCCCCTCTCCTCTCCTCCCCTCTTCTCTGCTCTCCTCTGCTCTCCCCTCTTCTCTCCTCTCTCCTCTGCTCTCCCCTCTCCTCCCCTCTTCTCTGCTCTCCTCCTCTCTTCTCTGCTCTCCCCTCTCCTCCCCTCTTCTCTGCTCTCTGCTCTCCCTTCTTCTCTCCTCTCCCCTCTCCTCTGCTCTCCCCTCTTCTCTGCTCTCCTCTGCTCTCTCCTCTCTCTTCTCCTCTTCTCTCCTCTCTCCTCTGCTCTCCCCTCTTCTCTGCTCTCCACTCTTCTCTGCTCTCCCCTCTTCTCCCCTCTCCTCTGCTCTCCTCTTCTCCCCTCTTCTCTGCTCTCCTCTGATCTCCCCTCTTCACCCGTCTCCTCTGCTCTCCCCTCCTCTCCTCTCCTCTTCTCCCCTCTCCTCCTCTGCTCTCCCCTCTCCTCCGCTCTCCTCTTCTCCCCTCTCCTCTGCTCTCCTCTTCTCCCCTCTCCTCCTCCGCTCTCCTCTCTCCTCCGCTCTCCTCTTCTCCCCTCTCCTCTGCTCTCCTCTTCTCCCCTCTCCTCTGCTCTCCTCTTCTCTGCTCTCCTCTGATCTCCCCTCTTCACCCGTCTCCTCGGCTCTCCTCTTCTCTCCTCTGCTCTCCCCTCTCCTCTCCTCTCCTCTTCTCCCGTCTCCTCGGCTCTCCCCTCTCCTCCGCTCTCCTCTTCTCCCCTCTCCTCTGCTCTCCTCTTCTCCCCTCTCCTCCGCTCTCCTCTTCTCCCCTCTCCTCTGCTCTCCCCTCTCCTCTCCTCTCCTCTTCTCCCGTCTCCTCGGCTCTCCCCTCTCCTCTGCTCTCCTCTTCTCCCCTCTCCTCCTCTGCTCTCCCCTCTCCTCTGCTCTGCTCTTCTCCCCTCTCCTCCTCTGCTCTCCCCTCTCCTCCGCTCTCCTCTTCTCCCCTCTCCTCCTCTGCTCTCTCCTCTGCTCTGCTCTTCACCCGTCTCCTCGGCTCTCCCCTCTCCTCCGCTCTCCTCTTCTCCCCTCTCCTCCTCTGCTCTCCCCTCTCCTCTGCTCTGCTCTTCCCCCCTCTCCTCTGCTCTCCCGTCTCCTCTGCTCTCTTCTCCCCTCTCCTCTGCTCTCCCCTCTCCTCCCGTCTTATCCCCTCTTCTCCCCTCTTCTCTGTTCTCCCCTCTCCTCCCCTCTTCTCCCCTCTCCCCCCCTCTCCCCTCTCCTGTCCCAGAGCCCAGCCTGTGATCCTCCAGCCAAGAAGAGGAGGTTAGAGAGAAGTGATTTACAGGCCTTCAGTGTCAAGGAGCTCACCGCCCTGCGCACCTCCCTTAGCCAGTCCATACAAGGTATATACACACACACATATTCACTCACACAAATATAGATACTAACACTCACAGATTATATATATAATGATGATAATAATAATAATACATTGGTTTTATATAGTGCTTTTCCGAAATGCTCAAAGACGCTTATAGTAGTAGCAATGATAGTAGTAGTAGTAGTCATAGTGGTAGTAGTGGTAGCAGTAGTAGTAGTCGTAGTGGTAGTAGTGGTAGCAGTAGTAGTAGTAGTAGTAGTAGTAGTAGTCGTAGTAGTAGTAGTGGTAGCAGTAGTAGTAGTAGTAGTAGTCGTAGTAGTAGTAGTCATAGCAGTAGTAGCAGTCATAGCAGTAGTAGTAGTCGTAGTAGTAGTAGTAGTAGTAGTAGTAGTAGTAGTAGTAGTAGTAGTAGTCATAGTAGTAATAGTCATAGTAGTAGTAGTCATAGTCGTAGTAGTACTAATAGTAGTAGTAGTAATAGTCATAGTAGTCATATTAGTACTAGTAGTAGTAATAGTAGTCATCATAGTAGTACTAATAGTAGTAGTAGTAGTAGTAGTAGTGCACTTAATAGTTACAACATGCTTATAGATACATAGCTACAGTAGAACTGGGCATTATGGCCAAAATATCACACTATCTTTCTTAGTTTTGACAGTACAACTGTATTTGACGGTATAATTTTCCAGTACAAATTACAATGTGATATGACATCTTTATTTTATGTTTCTAACTTTCTATCCTGCAAGGAGCTCACTGACACACACAGACACACACACTGAAATATACTTGATGGAGATCATAATTTGTTTCCTATTGCACTACAAGACATTAAAGTGCCTTCAAGTGCATGTCGGAAATATATTTACTGGACGCCATAATTGCAAGTGAGAAATTGGAAAAGAGCGATGATGTTTCCGAGTTGTGACTTTTCACGGAGGCGAAAATGGCGGAGAGCGTGGCAGTTAACACTTAGAGCGCCACTCACGGCTTTATTCGGGTTTACGCCCCGACCGTTGAATGCCACGTCACGGCTATTCTTGGGTGATTATTATAATTTTTTTATTAGCGATCTGAAATCATATTGCATCACGCGAGCCTACCGTTGGAGATCCAGGGGCCGCCGGCGATCAGATGTGAAAAAAGCGCCCCCTATCGTCTCCCAGATGGTAAATCACCCTTTTGGAATGGACTCAATGAAAGTGAATGGGAGAACGGATTTCTGACTCCACATTTTACTTCTCACTGATGCAGCCGGGGTTACCAGAGTTCATTCTGGAGCCTCTGAGCCGCGGGGAATCATGTGTTATACTGTACACACGTTGGATTAGGGCTGGGCGATATGGAAAAAAATCATATCGCGATAACGATATGATAATGTTATCATATTTCTCGATATCGATAATTATTGAATTGTTATAAGTTAATTATCGAATTGTTAATTTTTTTTTTTTTTAAATTTAACAACAGATGTATGTTTATTTTGCAGCAATTCTTTGTCATTGCCGCCTTCTTTAGTGTTACATCCCCTCACACTCCAGTTCTCAGGCTGCAGCTGGTTTAAAAGCGAAAGTAAACCGGCTTCTCTGCTGGCTGTGGCTCCAGGGGAGTTGAACAGTTCTGGCTCTGCTAGTTTATTTTCGATATTTTGGCGCTTTTTTGGTGGACAAACCACCGCACATGTGCACCGTGACTCGTGACTGGAGTCTAGTTCTGCTAGCACACATAGCCTACTGTGTACAGACTGTTTCAAACTGTATTTTAAATTAGAAAGCAAACAAAATAAATGGACAAGAGAAAAATAAATCTCAATTTGGTCAGTATTGTCATTTGGACAAGCAAAGCCATTACTTTAAGTTGCAGGCAAGAAAGACAAGTCTGTCCACTGTCTCTGGTTATAAAACTGCCCTGTTGCAGGTCACAAAACAAAAAGAAAAAAGAAAAAAAAACGATTTTTCGATTTTTTTTTAATTTCGATATTCGATATCGATTATTAAAATATATCGCGATATTTATCGTTATATCGCCCAGCCCTACGTTGGATCAATACACTTATCGATTTTTTCGAATGGTGATCAGGAATTGGAATATACCATTTGGATACCATCTGATGTCAGGTAAGGAATCTATGTTATCAGTGTTAAGATAATCAGACTCGTTTTCATGGAGATATAAGCGTTTCCACTATATGTGATATAGCTGTTTCACTGTAAAAGCCATGAGGAAATAATATCAGCGATTATCAGCGCACGGCACGAGCGTGCGTGCGCACACATATACTATCGATCATCTAGCGTTTATTTAAGCATTACATCACGCGCAGGAGTGGTTTGTGAACAATAAACCATGCCTAGGGGTGGTCGTTAGGCCCGAGGCGCAGCCGAGGGTCGTTAGACCCCCCTAGGTATGGTTTATTGTTCACAAATCACGACTGCAAGTGGTGTAAAGCTTTTATACAACTGCCACATTCATCCAACCTTATTTCTATACAATAAACACACATTAATCGAAGATTTATTGAAAAAACCATCCGCCAGAAAAAGTTGTTCCCACAACTACAAAAAAGACAATTTGCCTCCATGTGGAAGCAGATCGGAAGTGCATCCAACCAACTAACACATCCAACTGTGTATTATTGGAATGATTGAGAGAAGTTGCCTCATGTGGAAGCAGCTTGAAGTGCATCCAACCAACTAACACATCCAACTGTGTATTATTGGAATGATTGATTGAAAATTTTATTACCAGATGCAGAATGGGTACAATACAGTACGGCTCAATACACACAATTGTTAAGGGAATGCAGACCTACTTTCCATAGAACTTCATTCTTAGATGCTTCTATAGAAAGTAGGTAAAACAAATTAAAACGTTTTCTTTGCCCTATAGGAAAAAAACGTTTTCTTCGCCCTATTCTTTTATTTATTTTTTTAAACCTACTGTAGAGGGCCTAAACTTAACCAGTTGGAAACCAAGCGTACAGTAATAAAATTAGCAATCAATCAACTCAATAGGCCATGCTCACTTAGAACAGCGCAGCACCCAGCTCTCTCTCAGTCTGATTATCCCCCGCGTTGCAGGCAGAGTGTGTGTGTGTGTGTGTGTGGGGGGGGGGGTCGCTGTGACAGAATCGCTTGATATTTAGTCGTTTAGTCGCTATCAACATATCCATTTGTAAAGATTATTGTCCACCTTCTTGTGATCCGGCGGATTGATGTGATGTGATTCGGTTGTGGGCGGGTCCTGGGCCAGCAAGCGTGGACTGATCGCAATACATACGTGTAAATGGACTGTTTCAGCCAATCAGAATCGAGAAATTTGCATGCCGTTGTATAATTGAAAACGATTCATAAATAGACCGACAAATGATAAAGTTCTGGAATATTCCAGTAAAAGGCGATTATCATAGAATGTGTTGTTTTTTCTTCGAAACCGAGTGGTTTTCAAAATGCTATAAAAAGGAAATGAAGCAATAACATAGCCATAATTTAAAACATAGATTAGGCGATATTAACGTTAACATTGGCCGTGGACTGTGGCATCAATGGGGTAAAAAGGAAAACCCGGCGTGGCGCTCAAAGTGTTAATAGTAACAAAATAATATGTTGTTATTATATCCACAGTTTGTTTTGTTTTATTCATACAGTTATGGTGCTGTCACGTGTGCATCTGGGAAGTTCCTATAGGGAGGTGTAGTCTGATGTCACTTTGGACCGTGCGGTCGGTCCACCCGTATAGGGATTTATCATTGGGAAAATGGATTATCGGCTATTGTAACAATTCTGCCTCATGAACATTGGCAAGCTTTCCATTTTTGCACAAAATGAGTTCCCTTCTACCACTAACATTATTGTTTAAGCATTTTTGGTTGAAATAAAGGTAGTTATAAGGTTTTTAATTTGTCGTTAAAAAAGAACTACACTTACCAGTACATGCAGTAGAACGCCTATCGTTCAGTGCTGTCGCCTAATCCACGTCACGGCCAGCTGATACCAAGCTAGCTAGCTAAACCTACTAGACGTTAGCAATGTCTACTGTTGTGAACCATTTTAAATCGGGGCATGTAGAGGAGTTTCGGACCTTCTCAGACCTGTGGTTACACTCTGGGGCAAACCACTGCACGCACCATGCCGGCCGGCTAGCAAGCTAAGCTAGCTACTAACGTTACGTAAAAAACTAACTTTATAAACTATACACAATATGTACAACGAAACAATGATTTAAATTAGTATTTACAGTGATTTAATATGCAAAATAACGTTATACGATTTAAATGATAAATACAAATATTTAAAAAATGGTGGTTGGCTTTAGAGAAAAACTAGTGTTGGGTGAAACAGATACTAACTAGCCACAGATTCAGGGTCAGTTATTTTCCCATTGTACGAATTGTTAAGCTTATGGAATGTAAGGGAAATCTGATCCTAGGTCTGCGACTAAAGCCAGGAGTCTACGCTGTGGTGACGTCAGTCAGCAGCGTCAAATGGCAGTGTAGTTTCCCAGCGAACGAAAACATAAACGTTGTTATTTTGCTACCTTTACGATTAATTGCGAATATTTTCATGTTGAGCTATAGATAGTGGATGAATATGCACAGAAAGGTACACAATGTAAATGTTCATGCTTTATTTGTTTTAAACGAGACGATTTAGAAATGGGCAATGGGGAAATACATTGTGTTGGACCGAGAGTGGACCGCGGAAAAACAGCAATGACGTAACCACTACACCTCCCTATTTGCAACGTGTGCAGCTGTGGGGGAAGCATCAGTAATGTTAACTATACTAAACATAACATGAATTAGTCCTATATAACTCAAATAAAACTATTATATGATATATAATATTATTATTTTATTTCCCCGTCATGAAACGTCATAACTCGAGTACCATCATTATTTCCCAATTGACCTGATCGCAAACCCTGCCCTCTTAATTGTGACTTCCAGGGGCTGTCCGTGTGCTGGTACGTAAATATGATATTGCCAATGTGCACTTTAAAGGAACACGCCAACATTTTGGGAAATTAGCTTACCGTCTTCTCCGGTTAGCCTAGGCATTGTCCAACTAACACCTCTCCCGAAGGCTAACCGGCACTGTCCAGTGTGGTAGTGAAAGGGTTAACCTTCTATAGTGTGGTTGTGAAAGGGTTGTCGTGTTGCAGTGAAAGGGTTAACCATTTGGTAGTGTGGCAGTGAAAGGGTTATGGCACAATAAGTAGAACAGTAAACAGCGTCTATGTCCGTCGCTATGATTACCCAATATCTCCAACCAGCGCACTTGAATGCGAGTCATGGTACGGAGGGCACCGTCTTGTCCTCTGAAGGCGCTCCCATAGTCCAGCAGACTGTACACAGAGCAGACTCCGCGGACGTCCGCGCGGACTCTTGAGCTTTGATCTCAGCGGACAGCAGACCCACAGGTGCGAAGCGCCTATTTTCTGATGCGCGGACATCCGCGCCGCTGACTTGGTGTCACACAAAACGCTGCTCGGCGTTTTGGTTGACATCGAACTGCATTTAATGTGACGCCGATCTGCATTTTACTCTGAACACTCGCTCTGTGCCAAGAGAGATGTTTGAATGGCTTTTCTAAATGAAGTGTGTAAAATTGCCAGTTTTATTTCGAAATATTGGAAACGGAGATAACATAGAATGTTATCTCCGTTTCCAATATTTTGAAATAAAACTGGTGCTTTTATTTCATGCAATGCGTGTCTTTTCAGCACCACGCGCTGTCCACCTCAAGCCTATACGGTACATTGCATCTGGCTGCCTATAATATACCTGTTATTCAAGTGCGTAAAACTGCCCGTTTTATTATCGAAATATTGGAAACGGAGATAACATACTCTTTATTTTGACATCGGATGACGACGACATGACAGAAGTTGAACAGCGTGGGGACAATTGTGTAAACTGCCGCGTGACATGTAGGAAATTGGTCCGCGGAGGTCCGCTTGACTATGAAGGCTCAAAGAGTCCGCGCGGACCTCCGCGGGGTCTGCTCTGTGTACAGTCTGCTGGACTATGGGAGCGCCTTGATCAGTTACACCACACAGCTTTAACTCATTCACGGCCAAACCATGACTATAGACGGGTTATCTCGCCAACCGTTGAGCGCCAGAACCCGAGTATAGTCGGGTTTTCGATCGTTTTCATAGTTTTTTCTTTTATCCGGTTTTTTTAATTCTTTTTTTGTCCACTTTTTCTCCTTTTTCTGTGTTTTTCTCCCATCCCAATTTAGTCATGCCAATTCCCCCCTCCCCTGTCTTGATCGTTGCTTGCATGTGCCCCCCACTGGTCGGTCATAGGGAGGGTTGAAGAATCTATCGCATATCCCCTCCGATACATGCAGAGTCAGCCAGCCACATCTTTTCACCTGCCAGCGCTGACTCTCATTGGCGAGGTGTAACGTGTGGGAGGCTCACACTACCCTCGCCATCTCCTGTCCTTGCTGTGCAGGCGCCCTGACCGGCCTGTAGGAGTCGCTGTTTACAGCGATCAGATTACCACCCATCAACTTCCCTCCCGCTGACTCTGCCAATTGAGTCAGTATGCCGGCCGGTCCAAGCCGGAGGCAACGCTGACAGCCGGATTCGATACCGGTGTCTCTCGCGTTGGTGACAAGCACTTAGACCGCTGCACCACCCAGCCGCCCTTGTTTTTATTTTTTATCTAGATTTATTTTTTATTCTATACCAGGGGTCTCTCTCAAACTCGCGGCCCGCGGGCCAATTGCGGCCCGCTGGATGATATTTTGCGGCCCCCCAGATGATTTCCAAAAAAATATAAAATAAAAATGCCCAAAAAAAGATATATATATATTTTTTTGCAGTTATGTCATCACAAACACTGGCATTTAAAGGGTACAAATAAAACAATTCCTGCACCAGAATGCAGGAAATGAAGTCTTTGTAACACAAAATCTCCTGGTGGGGGACCCCCCGCTTAAAAAGTGGCCTGACTGGGGCTATATTTCGCACTATATTTCCTGGCCTGATTCAGATTCAGATTCCTTTATTAAGCCATTTGTGTAAAAACACATTGGTAATTGTTGCAGCATTACAGTGTATGCATTTTTCATTTCTTTTTTCACAGTAACGACAAACACCAACACAGACACAAAAAACAGTGCAGTGGAGGATTAATCATTTAAATATATATATTATATATATATATAAAGTGTAAAGTGCAGAGTTCCAGTAAGGACTAGTGCAGTGCAGTCAGTGTCATTGTGCCAGTGTCACTTAGGGGCAGAGGGGGGGGGGGACCTGAGTCATTGATCAGCCTGGCGGCTGAGGGGAAGAAGCTCAGTCTGTGTCGAGCTTTCACAGCCTTTGGGATCCTCAGCCTTCTCCCAGAGGGGAGCAGGGTGAAGAGGCTGTGACCGGGGTGGGAGGGGTCGGCCATGATCTTCCTCGCCCTCTTCAGCGCCCTGGAGTCGTGCAGGGACCTGAGGGAGGGCAGGGCACAGCCGATCACCCTCTCCGCGGAGCGAATCACCCGCTGCAGCTTGGCGAGATCTTTTGCCGCTGCAGCGGGGAACCAGGAGATGATGGAGTGGGTGAGGATGGACTCAATGATGGCCGTGTAGAATTGGGCCATCATGGTCCTCTGCAGTTTGTATTTGTATTGCAGTTTGAAGAACATCCTCCCCTGGGCCTTCTTGAGCAGGCCCGTGATGTTGAGCTCCCACTTCAAGTCCCGGGAGATGGTCATGCCAAGGAATCGACATGACTCCACGGAGGCCACCTGAGTGCCTCCCAGTATGATGGGAGGGGGCAGGGCTGCTTTCCTCCTGAAGTCCACTACCATCTCCACTGTCTTTAGAGCATTGAGCTCCAGGTTGTTGCAGCTGCACCAGCTCTGCAGCCTCTCGATCTCCCTCCTGTAGGCCGACTCGTCCCCCCTGGAGATGAGACCCACCAGGGTGGTGTCGTCAGCGAATTTCAGGAGTTTGACCGAGGGGTGGAGAGAGGCACAGCTGTTGGTGTACAGGGAGAACAGTGGTGGGGACAGGACGCAGCCCTGCGAGGAACCGGTGCTGGTGGACCTAGAGCTGGAAATGCTCTTCCCCAGCCTCACCCGCTGAGACCTGTTGGACAGGAAGTCTGTAATCCACCTGCGAGTGGAGGCCGGCACCTGCAGCAGGGATAGCTGGTGCTCCAGGATGGGTGGAAGGATGGTGTTGAAGGCCGAGCTGAAGTCCACATACAAAATCCTGACATAGTTGCCCGCGCAGTCCAGATGTTCCAGCGTGTAGTGCAGAGCCATGTTCACAGCATCCTCTGTGGATCTGTTGGCTCTGTACGCGAACTGCAGCGGGTCCAGCACAGGATCAGTAATGAGCTTCAGGTGGGCCAGGACAAAGCGCTCCAGGACCTTCATGACCACAGAGGTCAGGGCGACAGGTCTGTAGTCATTAAGTCCCGTGACCTTGGCCTTCTTGGGGACGGGGATGATGGTTGAGGCCTTGAAGCATGCTGGGACGTGACCAGGGAACAAACTTAACTTTTTGACTTACCAGCTATTTTTTAAAACTACCAGCCAGGCAGATTTTTTACCAGCCAAAAATTATAAATAGCTTTTTAGTATATCGCCATGTGTTATTATTACTATAATACTCTCATATGCTATTTTCAATTAATATCATAAACAACATAAGGAATATTAGCATAATTTTGAGTGGACTGAAGGAATGAGTCAGCGTTAATAGTTTTAAATGCAAATTTTTTATTGAAACATAGAAGTGGGGTCGGGACACACACACACACTGTTTCAACTCACCACCCCCGCATCATATTGTAGTCAGTCTTCAAACTTCCACTCCTCTCGAAACTTTTTTATATTTGAATATCAACATTATCTGTCCATCCTCAGTAATCCTCAGTTTACTATAATATACTCCTGTCCTGAGTCCTGACTAGTGACTTCATCGTCTTTCCAAACGCACGCACGCACACACACAGGGAAGGGGAGAGTGCCCCCCCATTTCCCTTTCCCCAGTCCACACTGTCTGCTGTTCTCTATGGCTCTGCGCCTCTGCCTCTGATCAGGATTAGCTTGTTAGCTTACGCTAACGTTGTAGTGATTGTAATGGTACATAAACGTTCATTTCGGGCGATGTGGGCATAAAGGAATGGCGACGGTGCAAAGCATGTAGATGCATTTGACCCGTTGTGAGAAGAAAAAAAACACCACAGACCTATTTCGGTGCGTGTAGGCGCACTGCTGTGTAGCGCTGCTCTGCTTTCAGAAGCACGGACTGGGTGGATATGACTCGCGGAGTTGCTACAGGGTTTTTCAAAATAAGAGTATCATATGAACCGAACTTTGCTAGCTGCCGGAGCCATAGATATTATGACTGGAGCTGCGCTTGGGGCGGAAATGAGACCCGCACAGGATTTTCAAAATAAGAGTATCGATATGAACTACACGCCAGGTGGCGGACAGACCTCTTATTTTTACTCGCCAAACCTTAAATCTACACGTCATTGAGGGCGGCTACGTGGCGTAGTGGGCAAGGCGCTCGCCACGAATGCGGAGACGCTGGGCTTGCCTGTTCGAGCCCAGCGCTCCACATTGCTTTCAGTTTAGCTGGTCGTTCATACTAATACACATTGGCCGTATTAGGGGGTGGGAAACTGATGGGTGGGGATCGGGCGTTGTGGACAGCGACTCCTACAGGTCGGTTGGTGCGCCTGCGCAGTAGAATCAGGAAGTGTCGGGGGCAGCGTGAGCCTCCCACGCGTTACTCCTCGCCACTGAGAGATCGAGCTGAGCAGGTGAAAAGATGCGACTGCTGTTACCTCAAGTACCGGAGGGGACTTGTGCTATGTATGACTTAGTCCACATTGCAGCCGGCTTGTGGGCGGCAAGAAACAGCGTTCGTGACAGGGGAGGGTTGAATTGGATGATACAAAAATTGGGATGGGAGAAAAATATAGAAAATGAAAGAAAAAGTGGATAAAAAAAATTAAATCTACACGCCATTGGCGCTTGGCGGGTGCTTATTTTGTTCCCTGGACGTGACACAGCTCCAGCGAGGCATTAAAATGAATGCGAGGCCTGAATGATTTCCCCAGTCTGGCCCTGGTTAAAAGCCTCCAATGCTTATTAGTGTGTGTGCGTTTGAACGTTTGCATGTTTCAACCATACATTTCCATAAAAATAAATACTTGAAACCCTTTTTATGTGGAATATTTGATGCGGCCCAGCCTCACCCAGACTCTACCTCCAGCGGCCCCCAGGTAAATTGAGTTTGAGACCCCTGTTCTATACAGTCTCACAGACCTCGGTGTATCATTGGGACTCATTCTGAGACGCAGAGATTGCAATGCCGGCCGAATCCTGCTAGGTGGCAGTATTGCCCACCCTTTGAAACCTTATTTCACACTGTGTGTTACATTATATATAGTCCGGGCGGAGAAATGGTACCCGGGCAAGTGAAAGGCTTCATTCGAGCCCTTTGGAACACGTCCAGCACACGTGATGCATAGTTTGTCCCATTTCATGTCAGGGACCCGATGGACAGCAATACTGGAAATTGCGATCAGACAATTGGAATATTCTTTTTGCAATGCCTCCTATCAAAGGTAAGGACTATATGACATCAATCCTACTTTTATCCTACAATGATTTCACATCGATCGCAACAATCAACGTATGTAGTATTCAAAACGTATGCTGTTGCTGACGATCAGAGTATCACAAAACGACCCCCCCCCTTTGATGCCTTCATGATGAAACATAATACCTATTATATACCTTTTGATTTGGAAATAATATCGTGTCCAGCTGAACAACGCAAACGACTTTCGCAAAATGCACATAGCGCTCCATAACTCAGCTTCCAGGAATTAGCCAGGATCACTCTGAAACTATACAATATTCACCACGGGATAACACGCGAACATGAAAGAATTAACTCTTTTTTACATGTTGGACGAGAGATAGTGACTGTCAAATGAGCCATAGTATTGTCTCCATAGCTATAATATATAATATAGATATAGCTCTGCAAACATCGTGACGCACAGTGAAAATGCCTATATTTTAAAGCGTGGCCCATTGACTACAAGGATGGAGATAATGGCTGGCACTGAAAGTGTTAAAGGAACACACCAACATTATGGGAAATGTGCTTACCATCTTCTCCAGAGTCAGACAAGAAGATAGATACCAATTTTTTCTCTGCGTTCAGTAGAAAGCTATCTGGCTGCAAGCTAGCCTAGCTTAGCACTAAGGCTGTCAAAGTTATTATATAAATTTGTTTACTTTAATAAAAAAAAATCACTCAGGTGTATTATTGATACTCTCATTGTTTGTTTCTGACTCAAAGTGTGTGTGTGTGTGTGTGTGTGTGTGTGTGTGTGTGTGTGTGTGTGTGTGAGTGAGATTGAGGGGGGGGGGGTGAGAGATGAGGAAGGGGCAAGAGAGAAAGAGAGCTGGGAGAGTGTGTGAGAGAGGGGGGGTGTGAGTACTCAGCCCTTGTGTGGGTGAATGTAACAAGTTCCTAACGTTTTCTTTCCCCTATTATTTCATGCACACTTATTTCATTGTTTTAAATTATTATTTTCTTTTAAGTTATTTTGTGCATCACTCTGTTTTGAATTTGATGCAAATTTGCAATGCATGAGGGTCATCCTTTTGTGTTAAATGGCTGCATAAAGCAAGCATTTGTTGACTCTCATGTTGATAAGAGTATTAAAACTTGGAACTTGAAAAAGATCTGTTTTAAGGTAGAAAATTTATGCAAAAAAAAATGCAATTAATTTGCGATTAATCGCGAGTTAACTATGAACAATCATGCGATTACCGGTAATCAGATCCAATATTTTTATCGATTGACAGCACTACTTAGCACAAATGAATATGAATGGAAGCGGATACAGACCACTAGCCTAGCTTAGCACAAACGACTGGTTTACCATAATGTTGGCATGTTCCTTCAAACATCACGTTGTGTCAAACACTGAGAGAGTAGGAAAGTTTTTTTTTTATTTATTTTTTTTATTTATTTTTTATCGATCTCCCTCTCTTCCCACACCACAGATCTTAGTTCGGAGCTGGTGGGTCGTCTCCAGGCCCGGGACCAACTGAGGACGGAACAGGACGCCATGCTGCTCGAGGTGCAGGATCTGACATCGCTTTGATGTGTGACGTCACAGTCGTCGAGGGGAATCGGAACTCGCTGTTTCCTCGAGCCAAGCCAAGCAGCTGCGGGGGAGGGGAGGGGAATAAAACGCCAGCGTCGTCGGTGTCAACGGTGTCACAGATGAATCCCGATTATTATAATTTTTTTTTATCACAATCAATCCCAAATGGATGCCGTCACAATCGATTTGCGTGATATCGCAATCAGTAATCAGTGATGTCACAATGAGACGCCGGACACTGCAAATCACTGTGAAGATACTGCATCACTCCCTCTAACGAGAAAAAAAGAGAAAAAGAAAAAAATACTAACTGATTCAATTGCACAGCGCTTTTTAATGTTATTATTACCTGTTTTGTATTTTTGTGAGGGACTTTGTTTATGTATGTACTGATTAATGTAGCTGTTTTTCTTCCAGGGGTAAAACTGGCCTACAAAGGGATTATTATGATTAACAAGCTGCTAAAAGCTGCCAACTGAACAATCTCACTCTCTCTCTCGTCATCCACTGCCTTTCAAGTGTAATATCTCGTCGGGAAATATCTTCAATTCCTGCGAATTTCATGTAGCCTGTGATCGTCCAGCCAATCGTTGTCGGAGGGGGATCGGGAGAGAGAAGAACTGAAGACCTTGTCTTTGTTTATGGACGATCGACGACCATGTCATTTCTTCGCCGGGTGCATTTCATACAGAATGTATATATAAGGGAACAAGGGTTCAGTCGTCTTTGTCGTGCGCCGTGTGGACTTGGCATAATGTTTGGGACCTTATTGTAAGTCAGCAAATACATCAGCCGTATCCAGAAACTACCGATAAGCCCCTTTACCTTTGACCACTTGTCATTGTCGACCATCATATTAATCCTTTCACCTCGTGTTATTATATGAAAGGTACCAATTATTTTGAGCCAATTGTGGTTATTTATACTTAAGGAGTGAGTGGGCTTTTCTTCCACTCCGAGCAGTTTTTTTTTTTTTTTTTTACCATGCCAAGTTATTCACGTAGAGTTGTTACTGTAGCTCACACACTAGTAGAAATACCTCACGATGAACCATTTATCGAAATCACGTTGATCACAGACTGTATGAAACGACACAACATCTACATTTGCGATGGCGGCAAAATTGGACACAATAACAATCAGTGATTGAAATAGATAAAAGTATATTGCATGTAGGACAGCGCAGTGAGGATCCCATTGGGTTTAGCTTTTATTGTTATTATTTTTTTGTACCACATCAAAAGGAAGTCTAGACTTAAAAGGTCAAACTAGACTTGGAAGAACTTTGCATAACAGCTGTCAGAATAATCACAATTGGATGTTTTTAACATAACATATACAGCCCTGACGGACATTTTGTCATGCTGAAAGCCACCGGACTTGTGGGTTGTAACACTGTAACACTTACATAATTTATATTTCCAAGAATGGGGGGTCAACCCGCATAGTACAGTGTTATAGTGAAAACAGCGCCTGGACCCACACTGTAGAGGTTCTAGTTTACACTCGCTGGCTCGCTTGAGCGGGTCTTGTTGTCATTAAACAGTGATTTGATGGGACCAGTGGGACGTTGTACATGCCTGGGCATTATACACACAGAGCTCTTAAAGGAACACGCCGACATATTGGGAAATTAGCTTACCGTCTTCTCCAGAGAGAGACAAGATAGATACCAGTTTGCTTGTTCAGTAGAAAGCTATCTGGCTGCATGTTAGCCTAGCTTAGCACAATGAATGGAAGCGGACATGACCGGTTAGCCTTCGGGAGAGGTGTTAGTTGGACAATGCCTAGGCTAACCCGTCATGTCCGCTTCCATTCATTGTGCTAAGCTAGGCTAACATGCAGCCAGATAGCTTTCCACTGAACGCACAGAGAGCAAACTGGTATCTATCTTATCGTCTCTCTCTGGAGAAGACGGTAAGCTAATTTCCCAAAATGTTGGTGTGTTCCTTAAACGCCTTGTCTCCATTAGCTATGTTCAGCCTGGCTGGGGCTAGCCATGGTCTATATAGCATGGTATGTTTGGGTTTGTGTCTCCATTGTGTTTCTTGACAACTCTGGTTGTTAGGCAACCTTTCAAAATTCACACCACCAACTGTGTTATACAAGCTAAACCATGATGATACCAACAGTCCCAGCCAGGCTGTGTACGGTGTCCGTCTCAAGAGGGGTTTGACCAGGTTCTAAAGACAGGCTAGTGGCGAGAAGGTACTCATCGGACCTGAACAAAACTGGTGTTGAATATGTTTCAAATACTTGAGAGGGGGAATAAATAGTGATTTAGCTTGTCTTGTGTGATAATGTGGCATTTGAAGCATTTTATTTTGGGACACACAACACTATTCAATTGATTCCTATTTTCCAAATTATTTCCCGTATTAGTTTTGTCCTAATCGCTGGCTGAGCGTGATTGATTGATTGATTGAAAGGTTTATTAACAGATTGCAGAATGGGTACAGTACAGCTCAATACATTTGTTAAGGGGATGCAGAGCAGACCAGAGAAAGACTTTCGTCTTGTTTACATCAGGGTCCCCCATTTTCAATTCATCATAACATATAAGACATACATGACATACAGATAGACAGTACTGCTACATCTATACATTTATGACATATCAGATTTGCAAATACAGTACTGTTTGTGATACAAAAGTGTCCAGAAAAAGAGTGTATATACATTTGACGTAGAAACTGTACATTGGAGGAGGTGGGGTTGGGTGGGTGGGGGCTGTACATTGGAGGGGGGGGGGGGACACACACATTTTACACTGTACATTGGAATACTGACAAAGCCTTACTTGGTCATTTACTGTACAACTAGGTTAGGACATTTGTAGGGGCCAGTTTCGAATTGCAGTCTCACGTAGGTGTTTTTAGTGGGTAGTGATTCACATTCCTTTACAGCTTTGGGTAGGGTGTTCCACATTGATGTGGCATAATTGCGAAACGTATTTAGTCCCTTGTTGTAGACCAGGCCCATTGCAAGTTGCTGTACTCTGTCGTCTACTCTAAGCCATCCTAGGTTGTCAAAGTGGGCAGGGGTGAGGTGGGTTCTAGGAGTCAGGTCAAGCAGTAGTCTGACTAGCTTGTTTTGAGATGTTTGTAATTTGTTTTTTAGTGCCTTTGAGATGCTTTGGTACCATGAGGTGCAAGCATAGTCGTAGTACCCTTGAATGAGTGCTCCTGCTAGAGTCTTCAGGGTATTCTTGTTTACCAGAGAGGAGATCCGGTACAAGAATCGAGTTCGTTGGTTGACTTTTTTTATTACATTGGATGCCATTTTGTCACAGGAAAGATTAGCCTCTAGGATGGAGCCCAGGTAGGTAATTTCATCTTTCCTTGTGACAATATTGTCACCCACTGTAACCGAGAAGCCGTCGGTCTTGCTGAGTTTGTTATTTGAACCGAAGAGAATGGACTCTGTTTTGCCCCAAGTAAGGCATAATACGCTCAAAACTAGGGATGCTCGATATTGGCTTTTTTACCGATACCGATATTCCGATATTGTCCAACTCTTAATTTCCGATACCGATATCAACCGATACCGATATATGCAGGGTTTCCCACCCCAAAAAACGGAATAATTTCAGGTAACTAATCATTTCACTGGATATATATATAACAAATATTGTTATTGTTTTTTTCTTTTTTTAAACCGATACCGATATTTTCCGATATCACATTTTACTGCCGATATCGGCCGATAATATCGGTCGGCCGATAATATCGGACATCCCTACTCAAAACATTTGCTTTAGAATGATCAAATTAAACCATCTTGACTTACTTTATATCCAAGCTATGACACGGTATGAAACTGTTGAAAGTTATGAAAATGTAGTGTCCAGTGATTACAAACAGAAGTCTGTTGGAGTCAGGAAAGTTTCACATTATCAAGCTGTCCGTCCCAGTAGCCAAATTAGTGATTTTAACGGTTGTCATGGTACCCTGGCCGATGAAATCATAATTCACACTAGGGCCGACCTGAATGCTTCGAAGCTTCAATCGCTCAAAATCAAGATTCAAATGCTTCGTTCTTTTGTTATTTTATTTATATTTGTTTGCTTACATCAGCATACGAAATTGGACTAAGCGCTCGTCACCAACGCGAGAGACACTGGTATTGAATCCGTCTGTCAGCGTTGCCTCCGGCTTGGCCGGCCGTCATACTGGCAGAGTCAGCGGGAGGGAAGCCGGTGGGGTGGTATTCTGGTCGTTGTAAACAGCGACTCCTACAGGTCGGTCAGGGCGCATGGGAAGAATGAAGCTTTGATTATTCGCTGATGAATACTGTTGAAGCTTCGAAAGCCAAAATATGCTATTCGGGACTGCCCTAATTCACTCTACTCTGTCTTTTCATGTGATGGACGCAGCAGAAATAAGCTCATAACCTCTTTTGGACCACAATCTGTTGTTTATCTGTAATCCATTATGTAAACAAACAGATCTTGTCAAAACGATTAAAGGGGAGAATTCTAAGTAATAATTCATACATGTTATTACTATGGTCTAAGACGGCCTCAAATATTAGTGACCACGAACACCTCTATGTCAAACCCAAAAAACGGTGCTACAACTCGTGATGTCATCAGTTTTATAAGTCTGGAGCTGCTCAATGTATTGAGAAAGACGGGCGCTGAGAGCACCCAGCGGTGTTCTGTGTATATGGGTACATTTGTCTTCCATTCATGCAGGGAGCAGCGCCAGATTTTATACCTGATTACGTCACACATTTGAATCTTATTTCTCTCTTTTCAGGCTTGGGGGAAAGTCTGTCCTTTTTTCAGTTGGATCGCTCACGCTGTATGTCATGACACTACATGTCTTCAAGGCAATAGTGTAAATTATGTACAATGTGTAGGTACATATTACAAATAGGTACATATATTACATATACGGCAATAGCGTCAATTATGTGCAATGTGTATGTATTACAAATAGGTACATATATTAAAACTATTTACGTTTTCAGCTCACACAGAAAATTGTATATCTCATGACAGCCCAAGTCTTATGTACGTATGTATGTATTACAAACAAATAGTAGTAGTAGTTTATTCAGTCATCACACACAATACAATATGCACAAGCATTCAACAATCTTTGATTTGGCAGTGACTGAAACGGTACAGGCTGAAGCATAATGCTTATACATGCCTGTCCTATATTCTTAACAAAATTAAGAATACATATATTACATATTCAGACAATGTGAACTATTTACATTTTCAGTGTTTTTAGAAAATGAAATATCAAACGACAGCCTTATGTTGGAGCTGAAAGCATAAATAGTTTACATTGTTTGAATATGTAATATATTGACCTATTTGTAATACGTACACATTGTACATAAGACTGGCGCTATCTCTGTGAAGAATATGTACCTATTTGCCACAAAGCCGTGTACAGTGTGATGACGTACAGCATGAGTGACCCAACTGAAGAAGGACCCGGTCATGTTGAGCAGCCAGATAAGAGCACTGTGGCAGTTCTTAATGATGAAATCCATAATAATAAAGATTGTGGCAACAGATGGGGCGACAGTGGCTCGGGAGGTAGAGCAGTCGTCTGGTAATCCAGAGGTTCCCGGTTAGATTGCCGTACCTCCCAGGTAGCGTGTCGAATTGTCCTTGAGCACTTAGCCCCTAATTGCTTCCGATGAGCAGGTTGGCACCTTGCATGGTTGCCTCCGCTGTGGGTGTGTGCGTGAATGGGTGAATGTGAGGAACAAAATTGAATAAAAGCACTATAAATGCACCATTTAACAAAGAAACTACTTGCTACAAAACAAACTATTAATTAATAATTTAACGTGTTGTGATTTTATGTTGAGTAAAACTATAATCGACTTAATCTTGAGGTTGAATGTGACTTAATTAAAGATGTTGCAAATTAATCACGGTCTCTGCTAAAAGGCTGGGAATCACATAGTGAGCGGTTGCCATGGTAACTAAGGGCTCCATGGCAGGTGGCGCATACATAGAAGCAGGTCAAAGTAGGGGGAAAAAGGTATTTTTCTATCACAAAATGGTCCTTTTTGACCAAATTAACCATTCTATGTTGTAGGCAATTTACCAGTAATGTCAAATATGATAGAAAAACAATGAAATGTACGATTTGTACGGTTCTTGGATACGGACTCCCCATAAAAAGATTATAGGTGTAACTGAGGGGTTACAAAACCCTGACTGTATTAAAGATTGTGATAGATTAAACCACTGCTAGTTATGTACTTAGTATTACTGGCCAGACAGTACATCTAAATATGGCAGACACTCATAATAACACGGCACTGACAAAGAAATATCATTTGAGGGTATTTATTATTATGCAGTAAATGTACAGATATGAGAATTAGGGTCGCGCTTGTATGGCGAAGAATATGCATAAGTCAGTCAGTAGCAGAAGTCAGTGGGAATAGAATAATTCCTACGATGGGGTACTAGACTAGACGCCGCCTGGCGGCCTGTACGTTAATGCCAAGCAAGCAGTGCAAAAATGCTTCCGCATTCGTCACCGCACGCTAGTGCGGTAAAGCGCCCTTCTTTTCAGACAAATGCTACCGTGCGTGCACCGGCGGCGGCGTGCTCGCTCAGGTGCGTGCGTGCGCCGGCGTGCTCGCGCGAGGTGCCCGCGCATGCGACACGAGCGGAGCTCAATATATATAAGTCACCGCCCCTTATTCAGTATCCAACAAATAGCTCAATTGGCAAGGACACATGGCTGTGGATCCTATGGCTTGTTTGCTGGCGAGTTCGAATCCCATCGAAAATATTTTTTAACGTGATTTTTTTTTAACGTGTATTCTTTCGCCGATTAAGGTTAGGCATTGTTTCGGAGTTGGTTAAGGTTAGAACGGTTAAGTTTAGGCGCTGTTAAGGAGCTGGTTAAGGTTAGAGTTTGTCAAAGAGAATGGCAATATAATTTCTATGGTTAAGGTTAGGCATGGTTAAGGTTAAGGTTAAGGTTAGGCATTGTTTCGGAGTTGGTTAAGGTTAGAACGGTTAAGTTTAGGCGTTGTTAAGGAGCTGGTTAAGGTTAGAGTTTGTCAAAGAGAATGGCAATAGACAGCCTATTTCCGCGAAAATGAAAGGCGCATTACTGCATGCCACTACGGTAAATTTTTGCACTGCTTGCTTGGCATAAAGCTACACGCCGCCTGGCGTAGGATGGCAATTATAGGGGGCAACGCTGGTACCGCTGGAGACAATGGGTTCCTCCCAGAGTTGTAAGCTCTGGAGGAGAGAGGAATGTTCGGATACTCAGTCTGATCAATTGAAGAAGAAGAGGATTCACGTACAGAAGCCAGTCCTTGTAATCCAAAGCTCAGCATCAAAAGCAATAACTGTAATCCAATTGCACGATAGCAATGATGATAGCCAGCTAGCCTCGGTCCATGAGGCCAGCCCGAATGTAGATCCTCAAGGTGGTTAAATCCAAACGACAGTGGAGATTAACGATGCTCTTCTCCAGGTAGTACGTTCCACAATCAATATAATCCAACCAATACTGGTTCTGCAATCGCCGCCGTCGGTTCTCATGTGCACATGTCCAGTAGGTTCTCCGACTAGGCCTCCTCGTGTGCTGGCACCAATGTATTTAGTCCACGCGCACTGGCTAAGGTCCACTAGCTAACACGAACGAACTGCTGGGTAATACTGCACACGAACGAACTGCTGTTGGCACGATACACAATAATTAACGACTCTTTACTTCACATTAAGCTAAGTCGAACTTGACGTTACTGCATTAAATCTGACACTTTTACTATTCACTTCGCACGTGGTTCTCAACGCTCTGTTAGACGAACTGCTTCTCACTACATTACTGGATGAACGAACTTGATGAACGTTGAACAGCTACTGTTCGCACCTGCCGCCGTATATATACTTAAGTGGCTATCTAGTGCCGAACCTCAGTTCTCGCCTCGAATCAATGCGCTGTCTCCGGGCATGTTGCGCCCGGACTCGCCTTTGAACCTGACTTTGGGGGCTTGCGGTCTGGCGCCGATAGCGTTATCCAATAAGGAAACGAATATTACTAGGATTCAAACGCAGGCTTAAAGGGATATAACGTGTATATATAAATAATATACAAGGTATATAAAACAATAAATGTAGATTCTCAGCTTTAATCTGGCCCTTCACAACAATAGGGGTCAGGTCTCGTTAGTCCTCGCTATCAAGATGGTGGCAAAGTGAACCCGCTTCTCTTTAGACAGACTCTGGCTTCCGTGTACAAGTAAAACTCTTGGAGAGGAAGAAGAAGAGAAAACATATTTACGGCGTGTGAGCGACTGGATGCTTCACAGTCATTTCATGGAGCTGCCACAGCCTGACGTCATTGATCGGAATGGGTCAATGAATAAACAGGGGACCCGTGTCAGTGATACTTTAGATGTTGTTTGGAGCTTTTATATACAGTACCCCTTAGCTGGTTCTTATGTCATTGTGTTTGTGTGTGTATATGTTATGCATGCACGCTTGCTTGCTTGTTTGTGTGTGTTTATGTATTTCTGTATGAGGGTGACCATGCTCATTACATACTTTTGTGTGTGTATGTATTTATGTTATCATCTGTGTGTGTGTGTATGTATTTATGTTATCATCTATGTGTGTATTTATGTTACCATCTACAGTATGTATGTATTTATGTTATCATCTATGTGTGTGTATTTATGTTATCATGTGTGTGTGTATGCATTTATGTTATCTATGTGTGTGTGTATGTATATTTATGTTATCATCTATGTGTGTGTATGTATTTATGTTATCTATGTGTGTGTGTGTGTGTGTGTGTGTGTGTGTGTGTGTGTGTGTGTGTGTGTGACTCAGGTTGGTCAGTGTCTCTGTCACCAAACCTCCAGCTCAGCACTAAAAGAGGGTTGGAGGGAGGGAATGTGGATGCACACAGACAGTACACTCTCTCACACACACACACAGTACACTCTCACACACACACACACACAGTACACTCTCTCACACACACACACAGTACACTCTCTCACACACACAGTACACTCTCTCACACACACACAGTACACTCTCTCACACACACAGTACACGCTCTCACACACACACAGTACACTCTCTCACACACACACAGTACACTCTCTCACACACACAGTACACTCTCTCACACACACACAGTACACTCTCTCACACACACAGTACACTCTCACACACACAGTACACTCTCTCACACACACACAGTACACTCTCTCACACACACAGTACACTCTCTCACACACACACAGTACACTCTCTCACACACACAGTACACGCTCTCACACACACACACACCCCGGAGAGGCGCGGCGAGGGGGTAGAACTGGATGACACACACACAGATAGAGGGGCGGAGGGAAGGATAGCTGAATTACCATAGAAACTATAGGCCTTTGGTTGGATGCTTCGTGAAGAGAGCAGGGAAAGGTAGTCGCTGAAAAGGTAAAACTGTCAAGGTCACGGATCAGGGGGGAACCTTGACTGAGAGAGATACTTTTCCAGGGACAGGATCTTCACTGATTAAACATGAATGATTATTTTTTTATTTCTTGATAATTTTTTTTGTTTATTTTCATCCAATCTTTTTTTGTAGAACTGTAGCCTTTTTTTCTTTGTATTCGGTTGTACTTTTTCTCTCGGATTGGGGGACGGTTAAGAGAGGAGGAGAGGCCATCTGCAGAAGAAGCTTGTCGTTTCAACAGGTAAGCACCACCAGAGCTCAGCGATGCAGGCATTTATGTGTTTTGTTTATACAGTAGATGGAGGCACGTTTATTGACGCAATAAACCACAGCATTTCGACATCTCGACGAGCCCAGAGGAAACCATTTTGGTTCAATTTTTTTTTTTATTATTATTTTTTATAAAGTAAAATAAATGCCATTGCTATTGTGGTTTATAAGTAAGTCAAAGAGAATGGGGCTGTTAACCAAGGCATTCACCAGGCTCATTGTTATTCCTGAGATTGAAAGTGAAAGTTATTGGGGTTCAACTCTGAAAATAAAGTGGAATTTATAGAATGGGGAAATGTATCCTTAATTAATTGTCATTGGGTTGAATATGAGGACAGTGGGGGAAAAAAATTATAATAATAACTACAAGAATCTCAGTGGACATTTGCTCTCTGAGTATATCTGAAGCTTGTAGACACAGATACACACCGAGATATGGTGATGGTGATAAATGCACTCTCATAACAAGATTGTAGCAGTGTACCAAGCTGCTTTCTCAGAAGTAGTTAGTGGCTCTTGGAAAGCATCCCTCTTGAGATCCTCCACTTGATCTTTGTCCAGAGAGAGAACCTTTTATCCAACAAGAAATCTACCCCAGTTTCATACTTTCCTGTTCTCCAACCGCCCCGTTTGTTCCCCCATCTGCTGCTGTATCTGGAGTAAATATACTTAAAGGGCACTGCACAGCCACCCATTTTAAGAATGCAGATATGTTATACACGTGTCCCCAGGGATGCTCTGTAGATAATGAATAAGACACTGACTTTGTGGTATTCTGTTCAATTCTTTTTTTAGTACTGAGTTAATCTACTATTTATTCCTGACAAACCACCGTTGCCACTGGTGATGTAAAGCGCATCACTTCCTGCTACTTCAGCTGGTTTCCCCCCGATAACATCCTACCAGGTGTTTAGAGCAGCAAACGCGAAAGCATTCATGAACCGGGTATAGGTGTAATCACTATCGTGTTATATCAATGGGCGATAGACAATACCAAAAGTGACATTTATTTGTATATGAAAAAGATTTGAGATTATTATTTTGAGTTTTCACACGCATGGCTTGTAATTCTAATATTGCCAACAGGTCTGAACCAGAACTAAAACGTCATTCGGGAGTAAGAGCTCACGTAAACATTTATGGCTCCATAAAGTCATTCTATAGAGCAGCCCCGGATTTTACAATAAAACTTTACATACATGTGTGTACAAACACTAACGGCACTGTCCTGGTGCCTGTCGTGCAGCCACTGTTGGTGTAGAGCAGTAGAACTGTTTCTCGTGCATTGCATTTCTTAGCAATGGGGTCCCATAGCGTGTCACTGGAAGAAAAAAATCGCCCCCTCCACACTGTTCGACAACATCGTTCAGTATAAACACTAAATGCTGACAATTTCTGCTTCTGATATCTCAAAAACTAAAACACTGTGCAGTACAAGTATTTATAAGATGTACCGAAATAACTCCCTCAGACAAGCTTCTTAAAAAAAAATTAAGATAAGGTGAACTATCCCTTTAAGGAAAACTAAACTCAAATCCTCTTCTAATAAACTAATAATTCAGGCCGTGCATCATCCTTTGGTCCAGTGCCTCGCACGTGTTGAGTCACCTGCTCCCTGCTCCTCCCCTCATGCCTTCCATACAGAACACTGGCAGGTGCAATGGCGTGTGTGTGTGTGTGTGTGTGTGTGTGTGTGTGTGTGTGTGTGTGTGTGTGTGTGTGTGTGTGTGTGTGTGTGTGTGTGTGTGTGTGTGTGTGTGTGTGTGTATGTCTAAGTTCAGTGAGCTATCAGTGGGGGTCTCCATCACTTCACACATCCTATATAGAGCGTTAAAGTAAATAACGGGTAGTAAGTGAAACAACATAGTACATACTCAACATAGTACATACTACCTGTCTATCTTTTTATGCTCGCTTATGCCTGTATTTTTACTGTTGTGAAGCACTTTGAACTGCAACCTCTGTATGAAAAGTGCTATACAAATAAAGTTATTATTATTATTATACTCCGCAAAGCATGTCATTAAAGGGATGACACCAACTAATGAAATGTTAATTTTAGGATCCTAGAACTGAATAGGAATGTTGACTTGGACTCGTTCCAAATGGATAGATTAATCACGAGACGACTGAATGTAATTTTAGGAATATGTTTTTATTTTGAATTTTTGGGACAGTGTGGTCTGCATCAGTGAACACTCACCACTGTCACTCACCCATAACAACTAGAAACAAGGGTGCAGCATATCCTGCTCCTTTAAAGTTAAGACAAACATTCTCTGTGTTCACAAACTCAGACCAGTTCTGTGATGTCATACTGATGTGTGACATCACAGATTAGACTTCCGGACGGCTGTCTAATTTACAGCTTTGGGGTGAATTGCTAATGCTCACATGTTTGAACAGTTTTTGCTTGTTTGTTTTTAGATTGTAAGACTAACATATGTGAATTCCTGAAATTGAGAATTGTTCCTTAAAGGGGAACGCCACACATTTTAAGAATGTAAATGGTAATCCTAGTCAAAGGGACAATCAGGACATGCTTCAAACTTTCTGTAGAATCATCTTGATTTAGCCTAAATCAGTGTTGCTGATTTGATTTTATGCAAGTATAGGTAAGCATTGTGTACATTGTCATGACTACCCTAGTTTCATTTAGCCAGACCTCTCTCCACACTATGTTAGCGCTGTGCCAGCGCAGGAGAGACCAATCACAAACTGCCATGGGGGGTAATAGTGGATCAGGAGGTAGAGCGGTTGTCTGGTAATCTGAAGGTTCCCGGTTTGATTACGGCTCCTCCCAGCAGCGTGTCCTTGAGCAAGGTCGGCGCTTTGCATGGTTGCCTCCGCCGTCGGTGTGTGAGTGTGTGAATTAATAGGTGAATGTGAGGGCATAAGTTGTAAAGCGCTTTGGATAGAAACGCTATTATAAATGCAGTACATTTGTACCAATTGTCTGGGGTTGTGCTAAGCCCAAAATGCAACTTCCAAAAATAGCATTGGGGGAGAAATGTTTCTTTGTCAAAGTTTTTCCATCATGAGAGTGTAGCTGCTAGGTGGAAGACTTGTTGTTGTTGTTGTTGTTGTTGTTGTTGTTGTTGTTGTTGTTGTTGTTGTTGTTGTTGTTGTTGTTGTTGTTGTTGTTGTTGTTGTTGTTGTTGATCTTGATGTGTCTGTGTGTGTTCAGTAGAAAGATATCTGGCTGCACGTTAGCCTAGCTTAGCACAATGAATGGAAGCGGACAGTGCCGGTTAGCCTTCGGGAGAGGTGTTAGTTGGACAATGCCTACGCTAACCGGCACTGTCCGCTTCCATTCATTGTGCTAACCCAGATATCTTTCTACTGAACACACAGAGAGGAAACTAGTATCTATCTTCTTGTCTCTCTCTGGAGAACACGGTAAGCTAACTTCCCCAAATGTTGGCGTGTTCCTTTAACATTAGAGGTGGTTATTTTGCTAATATTTGTGTAGCGATTACTAGAGCAGTGGTTCTCAAAGTGGGTTCCGGGGACCCCCAATGGTCCTTGAGGGAAGTTTAATTTCAATAATATTTTCTTCACCAAGAGGTTAGTGAAAGACTATTCTGTACATGAGAGACTATTCTGGTCATAGGTTTCATTCTCCTATCTTATTTTCTCTACCTACACAGTATAGACAGTTATGTCATTCTGGATTGCATATGTCCACAACAGATATCTTCCCAGATGAGGGTCCTTAAAATGGGGGTCAATGGCCTATTATGTGTAGATTCGGGAGTCCTTGACATGAAAAGGTTTGAGAACCCCTGTACTAGAGAACCAATGAACCATCTGAACATCCCATGAAACAAAACTAGAGCAATATCACAAATTTCCGTTGCTTCAAAAAGCTGCACGATTGTAGACAGTTTGGTGTAACCGAATAACTGACCTGCACGAAACATCACAGGCCACCGTGATGACCGTTGATCAGAACACTACACTTCAGATTCACTATAATTAGATTGAATTAGACAATAATGAGGCTGTTTCCACATCTGAAAGTCTTTAAAGACAAAACGGGGGGAGGGGGGAGGGGGGGGCAGTCATACAGAATGTAAACGGGGCAGCGAGGAGTCGTGGAGGTCAATGCTGAGATGGTCTATCGCTGGAGGGGGAGGGGGCGGAGGATGTGAGAGATACGGTGAGGCGGAATGGGAGAGATAGATTGGGAGATCTGGGGGAAGTGTGGTTACTTATTGCTGAGTTAATGGGGTGAGAAGAGACTCTGAATCAGCAGCGTACACGGGAGGGCAAACAACCACGGGGAGGTTGTGCAAGGGAGGCCCCCGCCACCGGCCAGGAGGGGGGAGGGGGGAGGGGGAGGACGGATGGACGGACGGACGGATGGATGGAGGGAAGGAGGGAGGGAGAGAGGGAGAGAGATAGAGAGAAAGAAAGAAAAGGGGAATGATACGCAAAACCCACCTGAGGTCAGGTCATCCGCTTATTTTGTTTGTAAAATCTGGTTTGCGCCGCCTTTTTCAGCCGACAGAAATATGTATTATGTAAATCGTCTACCTACATTATAATAATAATAATAATAATAATAATAATAATAATAATAATAATAATAATAATAATAATAATAATAATAATAATAATAATAATAATAATAATAATAATAATTATTATTATTATTATTATTATTATAATAATAATAATAATAATAATAATAATAATAATAATAATAATAATAATAATAATAATAATAATAATAATAATAATAATAATAATAATAATAATAATAATAATAATAATAATAATAATAATAATAATAATAATAATAATAATAATAATAATAATAATAATAATAATAATAATACTTTTTATTATTATAATAATTAATTATATTTATATAGCGCTTTTCTAGACACTCAAAGTGCTCCCCACAATGTAGGGTGGAAATTGCCTCCTTCACCACCACTGGTATAGCAGTAAAAATGATTATGTTATATGAATAGGGTCTAGGGTTGCAACTATTATACTGAGGAACAACTAAACATAAAACCACCTGGAAATGATATATCAATAATACACTTCAACAGTAGAAGTATACTGTATACTATACTAATTACGGGAAAATCAGGGATTATCTAAAGAAACATAAAAAACCCTCCAACATTGTTGCTGTTTCTGAGACATGGTTTGACCCTGACAGGGGCATCAACTTTCCTTGTCAAGGATATGAGCTAAATTATAGGAGCAGGGGAAAGAAAACAGGGGGAGGAGTTGCCCTGTACGTGGACAACAACCTCAAATATAAGGTGGTAGAAAATAGTCTATTGTTATTGATAATGTGCTAGAATGTATTACTGTTGAGATATGTAGAGAAAACCATAAAATTATAATTGTCAGATGCATCTACAGAGCTCCTGGGACTGATATTGACACATTTGTTCTCCAAATCCCAACAGAAAGTAATTTTTGTTTGTGGCGACTATAATTTAAATTTATTCAACCCATACAAGCATAAATCTATAGATACATTTATTGATTATATGTATAGCTTTAATCGATATCCTCTAATAACCAGACCTACTAGAATCACTACAAACTCAGCAACTCTAATTGATAACATATATACAAATGAATTTGGAAATAACATAGAGAGGGGGGTATTAGTGACAGATATTGCAGATCATCTGCCAATATTTGCAATATATACGTGTGAATAAAAAGATAGCAGCTATACCTAGATACAAACGACTAATAACAGAGGAGACCACTGTATCCCTAAGGCAGGATCTGTTGGCTCAAAACTGGAACATATACAATGAAGAAGATACTAATATAGCATATAATAGATTTATTAGTATATTTGGGGAACTATATGACAAAAACTGCCCTATGTATTCAGAGATGTAAAGAAAAGAAAACTGAGACAAAGAAACCGTGGATTACGCATAAATTAAAAAAAATTCCTGTAACAAAAAGAACACACTATAAGGAATACCTAAGACATAGAACTGAAAGTAAATATTAAAGATATAAAAACAAATTAATTCACATGATTAGAGCTAGTAAAAAAGATTATTATAATAACTTATTAGAAAACCATAAAAAGAATATAAAGGGATTATGGAGCATTTTGAACAGAATTATAAAAAGAATTATCATTGTCCACAGATTACCCGCAATGCTTCATTGACAACGGCAAAACAATAACCAATCTAAATGTAATTTCTATTACTTCTTTGTTAATATAGGACCCACACTGGCAAATGAAATTATAACAGCAGATACAGAGGAAAATGTGCCAGCCGATGAGTGGGGTTTCTGTAACCCAAACTCTATGTTCTTGAGAGCTGTGGAGGAACAGGAAGTTATGGAAACTGTTAGCAAATGCAAAAACAAGACATCTACTGACTGTAATGACCTAAGCATGTCACTTGGATACCATAGTAAAACCGTTTACCTTCATAATGCAACTTGTCATTCAGAAATGGTGTATTCCCAAATAAAATGAAAAAGGCAAAGGTCATCCCAGTCTACAAAGCATGCAATAAACAACACTTCACAAACTACAGACCAATTTCCTTGCTCAGCCTCTCACAGTTCTCAAAAGTACTGGAGAAATTATTTGTGGACAGGTTGGATCACTTTGTAGAAAATAATAACTTACTAACTGAGAACCAATACGGTTTTAGAGCCAACAGATTGCCCTCAATGGCATTAATTGAATTAACTGAAGAAATAATAACAAACATAGATACAAAGTTGTACACAGTTGGAGTCTTTGTAGACTTAAAGAAGGCCTTTGACACAATAGATCACAAAATCCTTATAAGGAAAATGGTCAAATATGGCTTCAGAGGGGTTGTGTCAGATTGGCTTGAAAGCTACATAAAAAACAGAGAACAACTTGTACAACTTGGAGATTGCAAATCTAGATGTATGAAAATAATGTGTGGAGTCCCTCAAGGCTCGGTTCTGGGACCCAAACAGTTTAATCTATATATTAATGATTTGTGCTCGGTGTCAAATGTATTGAAGTGTGTACTATTTGCTGATGATACTAACATGTTCTGTACAGGGGAGGACATCCAGCAGCTTATGACGGTCTTAACAATAGAAATGAATAAATACAAACTCTGGTTTGATATAAATAAATTATCTTTAAATCTAAATAAAACAAAATGTATGGTGTTTGGAAAACGCCAGATAAAAACAGACATTCAGTTGATAATAATAGAATAGAAAGAGTATATGAAAATAAATTCCTGGGAGTGATTTTAGACCATAAACTCTGCTGGAAACCCCATATAGAATATGTGAGGGCTAAGATGGCAAAAAGCATCTCAATTATTAGTAAGGTGAGACATGTACTCAATCCCAACCCATTGCACACTCTGTACTGTGCAGTGATCTTGCCTTACCTGCATTACTGCACAGAGGTACGGGGTAACACATACAAAACAACCATAAATTGACTATCCTACAAAAAAGAGCAATAAGAGTAATAAACAATGCAGGATATCGGGACCACACACACACACTGTTTCTACAATCACACATTTTGAAGTTAATTGATATGGTAAACTTTACAACTCTGCAAGTTATGTACAAAGCAAGAAATAATCAATTACTGGTAAATGTAAGAAGCAAATTTCTGGATAAAGAGGGGGATACAACCTCAGAGGACCATTGAACTTCAAAAAACCTGTGATGAAAACCAACCTGAAAATAATGTGTATCTCCTCTTACGGAGCCACCCTGTGGATTGGGCTAGACTAGAGGATGAACAGAAATATTGTGAAAACATAAATCAATTCAAATCTAGACTAAAAAAATCAATTTTTGATAGGTACTGTACAGAAGGGAAGAAGAGCGTTAATTGCATATATAAAAAAAAAATACATATGATCTGTATTGTACGTTATATCATACATTATATAATCATATTATAATTAATTTGTATATTATATTGAACTATATTTGCAGTATACTATTATATTATGGTACTATATTATAGTATATATCATGTACTATATATCTCATATCACATTATATATGCTGTATACACTGTTATGTACTATATACCATTATATATGCTATTACTGCAGGTATACTAAACTGTAATGTGTACTGTAATGTGTACTATATGTGTGTACTGTAATGTGTACTATATGTATGTACTATGTATGTATGTAAATACAATTAAAAATAAATAAAAATAAAACATAAGTCTTCAGCGGTAGGGCCCGACAAGCCTAGTGCTTCTCCCTAGCCCTTTTCGGACAATTGGACAATGCTGCAATAGCAGCTGGTAAAACTTTGGCGATTTATGGAATGACCGTTGTTATGTGTCCAAAGCCCGAAATAAAAAATAACTGAACTGAACTGAACTGAAAGTAGGGTCTATACACTAATATAACTAAATAGAAAACTATCCGGCTGCAAGCTAGCCTATAGCTTAGAACAAATGACTGGAAGCGGATACGGACCTGCTAGCCTAGCTGTTAAGCTGCTAGGCTAGCAGTCCGTATCCACTTCGATTAATTTGTGCTAAGCTAGGCTAGCTTGCAGCTGGATAGAAAAAACTAACCTTCTTACTGTCTTTTGCTAATATTAATATAAAATAATATAAAAAAAAATTGTGTTAATTTGGTAAATATATTTGATTAAACCCTTTCAGGTGTACAATCTTACATGTAAGATAGGATTTTGAGAACTGAACTGAAGGATTTGGCAAAGAATGTGAAGTACATGTATTTCTAATGAATATGATGAAATCTACTGAATTAATGAGCGATTGTGAATGAATGACTAACTCTATCTTTCTCTTTCCCTTTCCCTCTCCCCTTCTCTCTATCTCTCTCCAGATCAACAACACACATCGCGGTATCTGGCCACCCAACATCAACCGCTTAGCAAACGCGGAAGTAAGGACCTAGATTCGGGAACTATGCTCATAGTTCCCGGGAACTGAGCGATGGGAACATGAGAGAGAGAATCTCTCATTACTCTACCCGCTGAACCCCGGAACCGTCAACCATGAAAAACGCAGAATCCCTAATGATGGGCAGCGAGGCAAATCCCGACCTCGACAACCTCAACGACCTCCTCCGCTCTCTCCTCAACTCCTCCTCTCCTCCCTCCGTCCCTCCTTCCTCCGTCCCCACATCGCCGTCCTGCAGCATCGACGAATCCTACAAGTACATCTTCCTGCCCATCTGCTACTCGTTCACCTTCGTCTTCAGCATCTCCCTCAACGCCATCGTCCTCTACCGCTCCTTCAGGCGGACGAAACGCTGGAACGCCTCCCTCATCTACATGGTCAACCTGGCCTCCACCGACTTCATGTACGGCCTCTCGCTGCCCTTCCTCGTCGCCAGCTACGTCATGCGCGACCGCTGGGTGTTCGGGGACTTCATGTGCCGCCTCGTCCGCTTCCTCTTCTACTTCAACCTCTACTGCTCCATCTTCTTCCTCACCTGCATCTCCGTGCACCGCTACCTGGGTATCTGCCACCCGATGAGGACCATCACACTGGAGACCAAGCGGGCGGTGAAGGGCACGTGTGTGCTCGTCTGGGTTGTGGTGTTCGCCCTGACGTGCCCCATCTTCCGCTTCGCCCAGACCGGCCACAGGCTGGGCGATGGCAACGGCAGCTACAGTAACTCGGGGGCGGTGGTGGTGGAGGAGTACCAGAACTGTTGGGACGATGCCATAGACAAGGAGTTCTCCGACTACGTCCCCTACGGGATCATACTCCACCTGCTGGGGTTCTTCGTGCCGTTCACCGTCATCGCCTGGTGCTACTCGCACGTGGTGCTCACCATCTTCAGGACGCTGCACTCCCGGCCGCCGTCGCAGGTGGGACGGAGGGAGGCGGGGCACGGACGAGACGAGCGAGGACGAGGGAGAGGCGGCGGAGCTGAGATCGTTGGAGGAGGAAGAGGAGGAAGTCCTAGACTAAAAGAAGGGAGAGGAGGGGTGGCCGGGAGACGGGGCCAGGAGGGGATGTCAATATTCCTCGGTGCCCACTCCCCATACGCCAACCGCCGGCGGAAATCCATCAAGACCATCATCACCATAACCCTCCTCTTCGCCCTCTGCTTCTTCCCCTTCCACGTCACCAGAACCATCTTCCTCGTCCTCAAGGTGACCAAGGGAGTACCCTGCCACACCATGACCATGTTCTCCATGTGCTACAAGATCACCAGGCCCTTGGCGTCATTCAACGCTTGGCTCAACGCGCTCCTCTACTTCCTGACTAAAGAGAAGGGCGGAGCACACTGTTGCCAGGCAGCGGAGAACAACGGCCCGCAACAGGGCGGGCTGCTCTTGCCGCTAAGGATGATGGGGAAAGCGGGGGAAGAGGAGGAAGGAGGGGTGGACGGAGGGATGAATGATAAGGGGAATAAAGAAATGGCAAGGACTCCGGTGTACATACAGAGGGCACTGCCTAAAGTCACATATACAGTGGAATGAATTCTGGTTTCATGATGAATTAATGAAGGCAGATACACTGAGGAGGGAATGTTTCTATTCATTAAATGAATTAAAAGGTTGGCTAGCCATGTGCAGGGACATGGCAAACACTCTGTGGAAAGTGGTGGTAATGGTTCAAGTGGCCCCCAAGTTGGAGAAGGGCCCAAAAAAGGGCTTTCTTTTGTCTTATATGCTCAGTTCCATATTGTGCCAGAATTCCTGCAGTGGCTTTGAGGGAATTGATAGATTATTAATGAACTTTTGGCCCTGCCAGGGACCATATTTTGTACAATTATCGAGGAACCGCAAATAACAGGTGCAACTTGGATACCCAGACTGAACTGTGGCTAAAGTAATTTATTTTAATATGCCTTGTTGAGCAAGGTCCATTTTCTTTTTTCAACCCTGCGGAATGTACAATATGCTGAGCGTGCATCCTCTTTCTCAGCAACACCCTGCTTCAACACTCATTCACACCTGGGAGCAGCTGCGGTCAGTTCTACCGTTGGCCACGGACCAGCGAAGCAGTTGGGGACTTGCTCAAGGGCACCCCAGTGGGACTTTCAAGGGAACTTTGATGGCATTTTTTCCTGGCCTGTCGGGTGGATTTAAACTGGTGACCAGTCTGGTCTGCTTCACTAACCCTTTGGGCTGTATTTATCACAAGCGTCGCAGTGTGTAGAGGTTCCTGAGCCTGGAGTCGCTGACTGGTCTGAAGGGCTAAATTGATGCCCAGCATGGGCTCAGACCCCTGAAGAATAGCCACCTGAAAACATGAATGAATGAATGAATGAATGAAAACTTTATTTAACAGATTGCAGAATGGGTACAATACAGTACGGCTCAATACATACAATTGTTAAGGGGATGCAGACCTGAGAAAGACGTTTGTCTTGTTTCCATCAGGGTCCCCCAACATGTGTTGTGGAATATTCAAATGAGCCAAACAGTGAAGCTGTAGGAATTCAGAATGAGTCCATTTGTATAAAAATATAGAATATAGTTTATTAATCTGTTTCCATGGCCATAGAAAAAGTGATCAGTTTATCATCAGAGACACACGAGTGTCTGACCAGAAAGTGACAAAGAGCTCTTGGTCAGACATACATTAAATACATAATCGACATGACGTACATAAGATACCAACTTAATAATAAAGATGAGAAGAATGAAAACAAAAGACGGGTCTAGGGACTTTGTTATGTCTTCACACTAGAACTGGAGAAACTGGAGAATATGCCAAATGTCATATCTCCTAACCTTGGTCGTTGTTAAGAACACTGTTAAGACTGTCGTCCTAGTGTCTGAGCTGTATACTAGTTGATCATATTAACTAGTCAAAGCTGTAGGCGATTTAACACAGATGAACATAGATAACATTTTCCTATCACACATGTTAAAGGAACACACCAACATTATGGGAACATGCACTTACCATCTTCTCTTAAGTCAGACAAGAAGATAGATACCAATTTCCTCTCAGTAGAAAGCTATCCGGCTGCAAGCTAGCCTAGCTTAGCACAAATGACTGGAAGCGGATACGGACCTGCCAGCCAAGCTGTTGGCCATAAACACCTCTCCCGGAGTTTTAAGCTAGGCTAGTGGTCCGTATCCGCTCCGCTAAGCTAGGTTAGTGGTCCGTATCCGCTCCGCTAAGCTAGGCTATCTTGCAGCTGGATAGAAAAAATGAACCTTCTTACTGTCTTTTACTATTATGTACTTTGCTACTATATCTATACTACTACATGTACTATGCTACCATGCCTATACTACTACATAATGTGCAAATATGTCTATACTACTATGCACTCAGAGTGTAGCACTCAAGTTCGACACTATTTGACAAACAATACCACTATACCCTTAGCCACCAGAGGTCCTGGGAACTGAGCAATGCCGCTCCTGCTGACTTGTTGTACACAATTTGTAAGTCGCTTTGGATAAAAGCGTCAGTTGAATGACTAGTAAATGGATGGCTTTCTACTTGAACGCACAGAGAGGAAACTGGTATCTATCTTCTTGTCTGACTCTGGAGACGACAGTAAGCGCATTACCCATAATGTTGGCATGTTCCTTTAATAAATCGTGATGTAGAGCAGCGACCCCTAAAAACCTTTTGATTTGTAACCCTATCCCTCCCGTTTCGGGCATGTGAACTTTGACCCCAAAGGATGACTTTAGTTTTGCCTTTGTATGCTAACTGATTAATAATTGGAGAAAGCCTATATGCTGGTAATAATTGTTATTGTAAAAGAAAATGAAAAATATGTATCGCAAAATATAAGCATAACATGTGTAACCTTTTATTTCACATTCTATAGATTAGCCCATGACCGCCCCTACTACAAGATTATTTTTATGACTCTATTATTTAGTATCCCAACCCACAGGTCGAACTATTTATGTAGAATAATGAATACTGACGTGATTAAGAGGAGAGATTGTGGCTGCTGTGGAATGATGGACTGCAAAAATAAAATATATGTGGAAAGCGATGTTTCTTAATTCATGTACCTTGTTGAGTGAAGCCTGTAAACATTTGGTCACAACGTTGCAATGGCTGTAGAAGTCTGAATGTGGAAGCCAAGAAAGCACATCCTGACTAGATTTATTTCTTACATTATGTGTCAAGAGCCCAAAATGGATCACAGGCCTGTTTCTGCTGGCTCCACACGCATGACAGCGGTATAATTGAACAAAGACTGACTTCCAGGGTGAGACTAAATGTACTCACTTAGGTCTTCAATAACAAGATGGCTCAAATGCTACTACACCAAGAACCATCAAAAGAAAAAAGAGTTTTGCCATTGCAGTTTGCATTGGCAGCCATTTGGGCATCTCACCGTGGTGATGTTATGAGTGGTGTTGTTGCATTTTATGGTCAGCACCATAACCTTTAAGCCCCTTATTCCGTTAAATGTTGCTTCCTTGATGATCAAGAAAAGGGGGCAGGGTTTGAGATAGGTCAATTGGGATTTATGTGCCATGGCCTATAACTAGTGTATACTGTAATAAACATTTTTCATTAGGGGTACTTCAGCAAAAATAAAAATAAATGCTGCTTTATTTTGCACATGTCACACACATCCAAAAACTCTTTGAGAGTTTTGCACACATTCATTTAGTTTGACAGTTGAAAGAAAGTTTGACAGTTGAAAAATAAAACAACGAATAATTTTTTTTTAATATGGCCACCAGTGATGTCATCGGGGACATTGAATCCTTGTGTTGTGTTAATTACAGCTCAATGAAATAGTTTTTCTACATAATATCATGGTAATTAACACAACACATGGATTCATGCCATCACTGGCCATATTAAAAATAATTTGCTCTCAATAACTGTCAAACTAAATGAACGTGTGCAACACTGAAATGTTTTCTGGTAAAGTGCCCCTTTAGCCACAGAGAGATGAGTGGATTCAATATTTCACCCAACAATTTAAATGATTTTGCAGCCAATGTGGATTTTTGGAAGCGAATAGACTGATGACACACACATGTCGGCTATATCTTCAAACGTACCGAGTAGAATTGAAAGAGTTACTGGTGGCAACCAAAATATCCCAACGTTTGGCTGGTGGCTGCTGAGCTCTGCTCAAAAGTATCACGATTGGACGCTTGTGTAATACACATATGTGCTGGTCACACACACACACAGTTACACATTTACATTCCTATTAATTTATTAGTATAATCCATAACTAATTTCTTTACCAGGTAGGTTGTAAATTATTCATTGAAATCCTTTTTTCAATCACTTTGACTGTTTTGCTATACAACGTTTCTGTTTGGGTTTGCAAGACGGATCGGGGTCAAGGTCTTTCCATGCTAAAAAGGTTGTGTGGGGGTAAAATATCCTTAGTGAGCTGACTTGAGATCAGCCTTTCCAACACCCCTCCCCTGGTTGTTTCTTGCTTACAAGTTTAATGCACAGCGTCATTTGTGCGTTTCCTTTCTGTCCTGTTTCTGTGATGTTTGGATAGCAATGACTTAAAAAGAAAATATTTTTTTTTTAAATGTAATTCTGGTCCCTCTGTGCACTGGTCATAAGTTAGAACTTTTGTGTCAGTTCTGTTGAAGAGCTCCATTCTAAATTGAAGATATTCACCATTTGGACAAAACAACAAGGATAACACAGTGTCGTAGCCGAGATGTGAAGCTGAACGAGATGTGAAGCTGAAAGCCCTCAGCTCGGAACTAGGCAAAATCTGCATATGGCTCGCCGACAACAAACTATCATTACACATGGGCAAAACAGAGTCCATTCTCTTCGGTTCAAATAACAAACTCAGCAAGACCGACGGCTTCTCGGTTACAGTGGGTGACAATATTGTCACAAGGAAAGATGAAATTACCTACCTGGGTTCCATCCTAGAGGCTAATCTTTCCTGTGACAAAATTGCATCCAATGTAATAAAAAAAAGTCAACCAACGAACTTGATTCTTGTACCGGATCTCCTCTCTGGTAAACAAGAATACCCTGAAGACTCTGGCAGGAGCACTCATTCAAGGGTACTACGACTATGCTTGCACCTCATGGTACCAAAGCACCTCAAAGGCGCTAAAAAACAAATTACAAACATCTCAAAACAAGCTAGTCAGACTACTGCTTGACCTGACTCCTAGAACCCACCTCACCCCTGCCCACTTTGACAACCTAGGATGGCTTAGAGTAGACGACAGAGTACAGCAACTTGCAATGGGCCTGGTCTACAAGATACACTACGCGACCAAGGTACCCATGTACATGTCAAAATACTTCCCAAAGGTCAGTGAATATCACAATCACAACACCAGAGGGAGCTCCACAAATCATGTTAAACCCAGATTCGGCTCAAACAAGGGACTAAACACGTTTCGCAATTATGCCACATCAATGTGGAACGCCCTACCCAAAGCTGTAAAGGAATGTGAATCACTACCCACTTTCAAAAACACTCTCAAAGAACACCTACGGGAGACTGCAATTCGAAACTGGCCCCTACAAATGTCCTAACCCAGTTGTACAGTAAATGACCATGTATGGCTTTGTCAGTATTCCAATGTACAGTGTCCCCCCCCTACCCCCCCCCCCCCCCCCCACCTCCAATGTACAGCCCCCACCGACCCACCCAACCCCACCCCACCCACCCAACCTCCTCCAATGTACAGTTTCTACGTCAAATGTATATACACTCTTTTTCTGGACACTTTTTGTATCACAAACAGTACTGTATTTGCAAATCTGATATGTCATAAATGTATAGATGTAGCAGTACTGTCTATCTGTATGTCATGTATGTCATATATGTTATGATGAATTGAAAATGGGGGACCCTGATGTGAATGAATGAATGAATGAAAACTTTATTTAACAGATTGCAGAATGGGTACAATACAGTACGGCTCAATACACACAATTGTTAAGGGGATGCAGACCTGAGAAAGACGTTTGTCTTGTTTACATCAGGGTTCCCCATTGTAAACAAGACGAAAGTCTTTCTCTGGTCTGCATCCCCTTAACAATTGTATGTATTGAGCTGTACTGTACTGTACCCATTCTGCAATCTGTTAATAAACTTTTCAATTAATCAATCAAAACGGGTCTTTACACAAAGTGCATTAACTGTAAACTGCCACTAGGGGCAGAGTGGCCAAACGATGAATGAATGAGTGAGTTTATGTGACCTTGCCTGTCAGAGGTGCTTTGCATCTTAAAACAAAAAAAACATTTGAATACTGTTTAAGGTTATTGTCATTTGCTTAATGTAAATTAAATTAAAAAAAAATAATACAATAATAAGAAAGTTAAATAAATAATAATAATCAATAAATAATTTGAATTATTTAAATATTGACTGATGAATCTCAGGTACACCCCCCCCCCCCCCCCCCCACATAAAAACAATGTAAACCTTCAACTGTGCTAGGCAAGATCAATTGATCCCAACTAAGTCACTGAATCAATTTAATAAAAATGTGAATAGTGATTTGTTTAATGTTTCTTGTTTATCTTCTGACTGCTGCCATTTTGAACCATGTTGAGTAAAAAGATTATGGGATTAAAGCAGTTTAATGTACGCATACGGTTCTTTGGCTTTTCTCAGAGAGAGAGAGAGAAAGTGTGTGTGTGTGCATGCGTATGTATGTATGTATGTATGTGTGTGTGTGTGTGTGTGTGTGTGTGTGTGTGTGTGTGTGTGTGTGTGTGTGTGTGTGTGTGTGTGTGTGCGTGCGTGCGTGCGTGCGTATGTATGTATGTGTGTGTGTGTGTGTGTGTGTGTGTGTGTGTGTGTGTGTGTGTGTGTGTGTGTGTGTGTGTGTGTGTGTGTGTGTGTGTGTGTGTGAGTGACAGACAAAATATGTGTATACATCATAGTGCGTGTGTGAGTGAGGGGTCACACTTTTTTAAACAAAGCGGATTAGCAATAATGTTAATAATCTCCCCACTCATCTGAACACAGCCTAAAGGTCAACGGCAGTGGCTAATGTACTTCTTAGTAACACACACTAAGTACACACATGCACACATAAACTCTCGCATACACTCATCTTACCAGTTATGTCATTGGGGACATTGAATCGTTAATTACAGCTCCATGAAATTATGTAGATGAAAAAATAGCAATACCTTGTCTTATAGGGACTGCACTGCTACCTTATTTATTTATTTATTATCTGTAATCAAGTCAAGTCAAGAGTCAAGTCAAGAGTTTTATTTGTCACGGCATACAAGTATACAATGAAATGCGGGTGGTCTTGCCCGCAACGATGTGCAATACAGTAGTACAACATATAATAGAATCCAATAAAAACAACATTGTGCAATAGACAGGTAATATACAGGTAATATAGTGGGACATCTCGGTATCTGTACATAGTTATTTACAGAGCATATAGGACATGTTAGGTCCTTTGGTAATTAACACAACACAAGGATTCAATGTCCCAGATGACATCAGTGGTGACCACATTCAAACTAATTTACTCTCAATAACTGTCCTTATGGTTTTGGATGTGTGTGAGATTACGTGCGAAATAAATCAGCATTGTTTTTTTTTGGGTGAAGTGCCCCTTTAACGTTAGGTTATAGCTATAACCAAGTTCTGTTAATTAGGGGTGACGCTTGGCATCACTCTGCACTATCTCGCGTACGTGCACGCGCACTGAATAAATTCCACAAATGTACCTTTAATACCAGTATTAGTCTGACCACACCCCTCATCAGCTTACCTTCATAAGCAGGTGTGTGGTCACCTGCTCTCCTCCTTCCCAAGCTTTCACCACAAGGTGAGGTCAAGGGCTGCAGCGGCCGTCGGATGCCAAGCGTCACCCCTAATTAACAGAACTTGGTTATAGCTATAACCTAACGTTCTGTTCCATTAGGGGCTCTGCTTGGCATCACTCTGCACAAAGGGAGGCCAAGCGGAGCCACTGGCCGACAAATATACCCCGCTGAAGGCCCCCCACAACCAACAGAACAGGGAGGGCCGAGCCCCCCCGACCCCCCCTAATGGAGGGCACCCTCCCTATTAGAGGTTAACCGAGAGGGCGACGGACCCGACCGCGCGAAGAGGCACTCAAGCAACTCAACGCACAGGGTGAGCAGACCGTGGCTTGACCCCACGACTACACCCACGCACAACCCGCATGCCACCCGGGAACGAACGTAGGGAACAACCTCGTTACTGCCCCCAGAATCACGGGATCAAGGGCAAACCCAACCCCGTGGCAAGGCCGTAGCAGCGGAGCGCGAAGGAAGACCCAGACCCACCAAAAGGACTGGACTCCCTGGAATGGGGGCCCGGAGAAGTCCATGATGCCAGCATCAAGACCCCACCAGGTGGGCACTTAGTGACCCCGCCCCCCACATCGCCAGCGTATTCGGACAAAGGCCCCTCAGCCGAGCGGGCCCTGTCCTCCCCAACAGTACACCGCCTGGCACACTGGCCCCGCAACAGGCAGACAGCATGGTCGTAACACACAAGAGTTAACCAACGGAAGCAGGCAGCGCACCGGGAAAAAAGACCAGGCAACAGGCTGTCAACCCGAGCCTGGAGACTGCGGACGAGACAGGCGCCAGAAAGGACAGCTGAACACAGCCGCCCCGGCGGAAGGGGCGTATGCTGGCGTTGTCGCACAACCAAGCCTCCACAGAGAAGGCTGACACGACCGGCAGACGTCATGAACGTGCAGGGGCACCCTCAACCGGTGAAACCGGGAGTTGACACTGCAGCAACACACCAGAGAACCAACCACCCAGGCATTACCCTATGCAATGGTTGGTCCCATAACCCCTCAGGAAAGAAACCCCAAAAACACACCTGCGGCACTGCCGCAGCCCGCGTTCTGGTTTCCAACAGGGCTATCCCGGGCCTACGGGTCAACAAAACATTACCCCGGACCGGGCCCGGTGATACGGGGAGCACAGGGTCCCCCGAGGAGGCTAAAACCACCCCAACAGGCCCCTCTGCGCCAAGCACAAGAGAAGAGCGTAAAAAATGGAAGACCAGCCCCAGCACCCCGCACTCGGTATTCCCAGGAGGTCACCCAACCAAGTACCAACCAAGACCAACCTGCACAGCGGCCGAGATCCGACGAGATCGGGCGCGTACAGGTTGGCACGGCCGTAAGCCATTACGACAGTGCAGAATACAACGCACCCAACAAGGGTTCCATAACGCTCAACCCTGTGACACCCGGACCGACCTAGCATTTTTTCCCCCTGAAAAAAACCCAAGTCCCTCAGGGTACCAGAACAGCAGATCTGCATCCCCGGCGGACAACGGGTGTAACTGATCTGGACCAGCGCGACCAGAACCAGTCCTGTGCCCTAACCACGCCGACCTGCCAACCCCAGGAGAAGGGGCAGATATGCGTGTTGATCCTAAAACATAAAAAGAAGGCGCCACCCAGACGTTTCGGTACGAACCGCGCCCGGTGGCCCACCCCTAGGGCGTGAGACCCTTCCCCATATGTCCAGACCCATTCTGTTATCATCCCCTGACATGAACGGGAACCCATCGACAACCACACAGGGTGTCGGAAGAGGAAAAACCCCCATCCCAATTGCTTCATAAAAACGCTGTTTCAACCCCAAGCAATCAAGGCGCGCCAGTCAGCCAATGCCCAAAAGAACATCCTGAGCTAGCACTATGTGTGCGGTTTGACATACCCACATCAACAATAGGCTGTTTAGACCACCTTATTGAATCCCCAAGACGCCCAGGGGAACGACAAGAGGGGCGAGATGCAATCAACTCCATGAATGAATGAATGAAAAACTTTACCCAACAGACTGCAGAAAGGGTACAACCCAGTACGGCAATACACACAATTGGTTAAGGGGAGGCAGACCTGAGAAAGACGTTAGTCTTGTTTCCATCAGGGACCCTCATTTCCAATCCACATAGACACATCCAACTCTTTATAATAATAAAGAAAAAGCATCACCCGTATGACCCAACTGCACAGCTGGGAGTAAAAAACCTGTTTTCACATGATTTTAATCCAGTCACTCTTTTTAATCAGAGTGTAAGACCAGACCCTCCCAGAAACACCTTCCCACATGAGTTCATAGCCATGAAAAAGATATGCCAACTGTGAGTCACGTGACCAACCGACTCAAGTTTACACATAAATCGGGCGCAGCAGAACTGTGAGCCCTACGCCCTAACTCGACACCTTTAAGACACCTCAACTCATGGAAGGCGTCGCCATAGCAACACCGCTACAACGGGCGGGGAAACCTGCCGGCTCCTGTCATGTAATAGGAGTCGGTAGAATAACCCTCCCCCCCCCCCCCCCCCCCCCCCCCCGCCAAGACGTCCCACCGGCTTGGCCCTGACTGGCTCAGCAGAAGAGATCAAAAATCCCCTAAACCAATCAAGTGGGAAAAGGAGGGGTTTATTCGACACCCCCTCCCGAAAAAACACCCTTCATCCCTACACACAGAAAAACAACCGTAGCCATCTTGAAAACCTCCGGTAGAAAGCAATGCATAGCATAAGCTAATACAATGCCCGCTACCCACAAAAATGTGAACAGGTTTTACAACAAAACACAAGTCGCCTGTGTGTGAATCCTACACCCGTTGACTATGTCGTACATAGGAAAAAAACGCTGATCGAGAGTAAACGGCTAGGCCGTGAAATGTGTGTGTACGAGTATTACTGCAACTAAACAACACAGCATTGTGAGACACATATACTTAGTTCAAGCAATGGAATAACACCAGTTTCTACCTGCATGTGGAGCATCAAGCTAATAGAACCTATTACTGAGTGTACGTTGCAGACCTTGCTTAACCTCGTAACACAACACGACTCATCACACAACGTAAAAGGGCAGATTCATATATACACAACCCCACCATATGAATTGTTTGAAGAAACACACAGTTTGTTCGGCCAAAACACAGTCCCCCTCACATCGGGGAACTTTTTTATTAAACTATATAAAGTGTTCTAAGGCACAAAATCATAGAGGGGCCGGGGAGGGTGTAGAGGAGAGGGGACACAGAGGGGAAAAGTCACTCAACGGCGTCTGCCACCTCGCGCCGCTCGAGTCTTGCCACCCCGAGGAGCCCCGGAGGGACGGTAGGTTACTGTCTGCTGGACACGACGTTCCCTACCGTCTCCTCCGGTCGTGGATGGGCCGGCGGTGGCAGAAGCGCCGTTTCGTCCCCTGGCCCTCTTGGCAGGGCCAGCAGCGGCGGCGGAGGCAGTGGTAGCGGCGACGGAGACAGCTCGACGTCGCGGAAGCCTTCTGACTCCACCGGCAAGGACGGGAGGCGGAAAATGGGGTTGGAGAATGGACCTCTCCTCTGCCATCTCTCTGCATGTTGAGGTCATCAACCGCAGGGCCTTCCCGAATAGGCCAGCGTCGGAGAGGGCGGCCGTCAGAAGAGGAGCTCTCTTCTTCTCTGGCACACGGGCCTGCTCCAGCCAAAGGTGACGCTGGCCCAGGGTGGCCAGGGCGCGCACTTTCCCCATGGCTATGGCCAGCACCTGGGAAAGGTGCAGGACAGCTCCCGCAGCCTGGGTGATCTGATCGCATTTCACCTCGTTCAGATCCGTGCCGCCCGTCATTATCCCCGATACAAATCTAGCCAGGTGGGCGATGTTAGACGCCGCAGCCAGCGATTGTGTACCAGCGATGAATGACTGGTCACCCCAATAAGCCAATCGCCTAGCCGATTTCCCCTGGAGGACCGGCTTGCATAGGGGTTCCCACACCATATCCGGACAGAGGAGCGCGGCCATCGGACTGTCAAGCCGAGGCACGCCCTCCCCCATACCTTTGACTAACCCCGACACCCGCGTAACTGGTACGTAGGCGGGAGTTAGTCCCATGATGTTGGACACCGCCTGACCCCGACGAACATAGGCCCCCATCGATGGGAAAAATGGGTAGACAACATCCACCCCTCTCACTGGGGGACGCTGCCAGGGATGGCCTATGAGGTCATCAGGGACAGGTGCAGGCAATGGCAGCGGCACGCCGTTTGCGGCGGCGGCTACCGCCATGAGCTCGGGAAACAAGGCCCGCAGTTCCCCCTGCGAACCTTCCTCCACCGACCCCGCATCCCTCACATGCAGCAGGCTGCGACTGGTCAAGGAGCCACAGTCTGATGTGGCCGACAGTAGGGCATCCTGCTGATGAGGCCAAGGTGGTTCCTCGACATCCTCGAACTGGGCGCCCCATGGAGCCATTTCCCCCCCCTCCGGGGTCTCCTGAGGAGGGATACTCTCCTCCACGGGGCCATCATACAAAAACCCGTCCGCCTCGTCCATGAAGTCCTCAGTCTCCATTGGAAATCCAGAGCCGGACGCATCTTCGCTGGTCTCCAGCAGTTCCCCAAACCCAGACCGTTCGCGCCTGCACGCTACCATCTTGCGACGTGAACGGGCAGACGCGAAAAGTTTGCGTCGCAAATCCTCTGGCTCCAAGACAACCCCCCGTTCACCAACGGGCGATTCCCCGGAACCAGAGGAACCAGAGTCGAGATCAGGCCATCGCCGGAGCGACGGCACCGACTCCTCGGCTCTTCGGTGAGACAGATGTGAGAGAAGAAAAAATTAAGCACAATGTAAACTCGTCACAACTCTTTTCAACTAACAACACGTCAAGTGGGGTACTACCAGGCACTTCCTTGTGGTGAAAGCGAGAAGGAGGAGAGCAGGTGACCACACACCTGCTTATGAAGGTAAGCTGATGAGGGGTGTGGTCAGACTAATACTGGTATTAAAGGTACATTTGTGGAATTTATTCAGTGCGCGTGCACGTACGCGAGATAGTGCAGAGTGATGCCAAGCAGAGCCCCTAATGGAACAGAACTATGCCTAAGCCTAAACGAATCTTCACAACCCAACAAGTTCTCAGGTAAGCCATCAATAATTGGTCCTCACAGGTATAGCTATATATGTGTACATTATACACAAACACACTCACACACACATTTGCATGATCTATAGTATTTATATGCATGTATTATCAAACATACAGGGGACATAATCAATGCATTCACTCAGATATTCAGAGACCTTTCGCTTACATAAATATACAGTATGTGTGTGCTCATTTGACACACACACACACACACACACACACACACACACACACACACACACACACACACACACACACACACACACACACACACACACACACACACACACACACACACACACACACACACACACACACACACACACACACACACACACACACACACACACACACACACACACACACACACACACACACACACACACACACACACACACACACACACACACACACACTTACAAGTATTGCTGCACCAAACACATATACGCAGATGCTGGGAAAAAGAAAAAAAAAGAAAGAACATCCTCAAGTCCGGGAAATCCACTCATTCACAAAAACAACCCTCCCACCCACCAACACAAGCCTCCCCACCCCCTCGACCCCTCCCTCCCTCCCTCCCTCCATACAGTAGAGCGGTCCCTGGCCCGTGACGTGATGTCACAAGCACACCACCACATGCCCACTTCTGTTTGATCAGCATTTGCACCCAGCAGGCCAAGTGCCAACATCTGATCTTCTGATCATCAGTGAAGAGAGAGAAAGGAAAACACATTGTCACAAATGAAGAATTCCATTATGTTATTTCCATAGGCCCACGGAAATTCAATCAATATTTTGGAACATGAGGTACTCTCTCATAAAGCCAGAAACCAAAGAAGTAAGACTCTAACTTGTGATGTCATCAGGTATTCATTCTGGAGCTACTCCATTGACAGTGAATGGGGAAATGTGGACCCACAGAACCCAAATGATCTATTATATTATATTATATTATATTATATTATATTATATATATTATTAGATTAGATTAGATTAGATTAGATTAGATTAGATTCAAATGTATTGTCATTATACAACACAAGTACAGTACAACGAAAATAAGTTGGCATCTATCAGTACTATTCTATAGTAGTCTTCTCAGTTCTGAGACAGAAGATGTACCCATATACTCAGAACGTTCCCCTGGGTGTACTCAATGTCACCTTCACCATCTCTCCCAATTACTTGTCTTTACTCTCTTAAACTATAGGAGTAACATGTGTGACTTATGAAATTGGGTGTAATAGGCCCTAATCATTTGGCATAAGATATTGATGGCTAGTGAATTTTTTTGGCTATTGTGTAATAGTAGTAGTAGTAGTAGTTTATTCAGTCATCACACAATACAATATACACAATCATTTAACAATCTTTGATTCAGGCAGTGACTGAAAGGGTACAGACTGAAGCATAATTGTTACGGTCCACCGTTCCCTGCCCTGATTCCTCTCCCTGCTCCTCACTCACCCCCACCTTTGCACAAACTTCTACCTCCCTCTCTGGACAGTTACTACCATTACTCCTCCTGCACTTCTGTCTGGGTTTCCTATCTGTATACATCTCTGTTCTTCCCCTGTTACTTTGTCTCCCTGTGTGTCTCTGGCCCTCCATGCCCTCCTGCTAGTGTCATGTTCCTATTCCTTGTGTTTTGTATGTCCTAGTGTTATTCTGGTCTTTTAGTGTTGTTCCCACTGCCAGTGTGTTTGGCCTTTTCTTGTGTCAGTATCCTGTCAGTGTGTTTTTCTCCCCATGTGTGCCTCGTTTTTTATTAGCCCTCCTGTGTCCCATGTGTTAATATATATATATATTCTTTTATAAATGTTTTTATTTTCTTTTTTCAGAACATACATAGAACAAGACATCACAATACAGTAGACTTAATAACAGAGACACTAACAACAATAGCACTAACAAAAATAACAACAATAATGACAGTAAGCATAATAAAGACATAATATAAACTATAACAGTATATTAACTGTTAAAGTTAGAGGTTCTATGTAGGATTGCTAGTAACTGTCTAACTGCATATATAACTGTTTCCATTAGAGGGCGCTCTAGGCAGAGCCACTCATGATACCACCAGGTGGCGAGTATATAAAGAGTCTCCTCCCCATCTACCTCTTTTCCACCAGCCTATCAGTGAGAGGAGAACTCTAGAACTGCTGTTTAACATGTGACCACATTATTGTCGCCCCAGATTCTGTCAACATTAACAGACATGACAAAAGACAAACAACAAAAACATGGCTCAAATGGCTTCACATGCTATACAATGTATATATAGCAATAGTGGCGATTAGGCCAATGATAGCACCCAGTGGACTTATACAGACTGTGTGTGTGTGTGTGTGTGTGTGTGTGTGTGTGTGTGTGTGTGTGTGTGTGTGTGTGTGTGTGTGTGTGTGTGTGTGTGTGTGTGTGTGTGTGTGTGTGTGTGTGTGTGTGTGTGTGAGTGTGTGTGTGTGTGTGTGTGTGTGTGTGTGTGTGTGTGTGTGGAGTGTGTACGTTTGTTTTGTATATGTGTTTTATATGTGTGTGTGTGTGTTTTATGTGTGTGCGTTTAGTATGAATGTGTGTTTTATGTGTGCGTGTTTTTTTTTTTATCTTTTCCTCCCTCCTTTTTCCTCAGTTTTTCTCCCATCCCAATGTTAGTCGTTATGCCAATTCCCAATCCCCTTCCTGGTCGCTGCGCACCTACCCCCTACAGTCGGTCTGGGAGAGTGGAGGCTATCACATGCTTCCTCCGACACATGTGTAGCCAATCAACCCCTTCTTTTCACCTGGCAGCGCGGACTCTCACTGAGAGGGTGTAACGTGTGGAAGGATCACACTACCCCCCTTAGATCCTTTCTTCGCTGAGCAGGCGCCCGGACCGAACTGTAGGAGTCGCTGTTTACAACGACCAGGACCCACCCACCGGCTTTCCCACCCTCTAACACTGCCAATTGTGTTAGTACGACGGCCGGCCAAGCCGGAAGCAACGCCAAGAGCTGGGCTCGATACCAGTATCTCCTGCATTGGTGGTGAGCGCCTTGCCCACTGCGCCACCCGGCCGCCTATGTGTGCATGTTTTATATGTGTGGGTGCTTGTGTGTTTCGTATGTGTGTGTTGTGTGTGTTGTGTGTGTGTGTGTGTGGATGTGTGTGTATGAACAGGCATGTACTTTTACATACATGATACCTTCTGCAACGACACAAAGCACCTTCATACAAGACATTAGTGATCTCTAGGGAGGCTAAGAGTAATGGGGAAACCCACCGAGTACAGTGGCGGATAGCGCAGGTCCAATATGAGATAGATATGGGTCCCATATTTCATAAAAAGTGTCCAACTTGGAGTGCAGCATACACATGATGTATTCACAAGGAATACAGTCCATAATAATATTGTGCCATTATCTCATTGATGGGACCTCGTCCTTGATACAGAATAAAATAATGTTTTTTCTAGCAGCAAATGTCAGCAAGTTGAACAATCTCCTGTGCTTGAAGTTAGCAATATGGATATCTGGGAGACCGAGTAAAAGGCATAGGGGATCCAGTTCGATGGGGATATGGAATATGTCAGAAAGTTCATCAACAATGTCAAACCAATAGCTCTGAAGCTTTACACAGGACCAAAAGCAGTGGATATGGTTTCCAATCTCTATCTTGCATTTAAAGCAGAGTGGGGACGCATTAGCATCCATTTTACTTTTGAGGGCAGGGGTTATATGTATGCGGTGTAAGATTCTGAATTGAATAGACTTGGTGCCGTTGCAAACCGAAATTTTCTTTGCATAAGTCCACGTTTCCTGCCAGTCCTCGTCCGTAATCTGTGTGTCTAAATCTTTCTCCCAAGACTGTTTGGTGACAAGGGAGGATAAAGATGAATTGAGATTTAGCGTACTATAGAAAATAGATATTGGTCTTTTGGAGAGCTGTAAGGAGAGGGCTTACTCTACCTGCGAGGTGGAGCTATTGGTTAACAGTGAGGTGTCCAGTGATAAACTGTCTAATTGTGAGTGACAAATAAACATTACATGGTTGAAATATAATACACACAAGATAACAACACTAAACCAGATCACAAAACCAACACAGACAGGGGAGGCATTAGGCCAGGGAGTGGAACATCACAGACAAGACAGACATCAAATGCACAGACAACAAATTGGTAAGAATCACATAGAACAAATTGATGAATAGGAACAAGAGCTGCACTATCTGACGGTGCCTGCCAGAGGGCAGCAGAAGGCCACTGTTCACATTGTTCCAACTGTCCCAGACAGGACTCTGTCTGGGATCATGACAGTATCCTCCCCCGAATGGGCGGCTTCCAGACGCCCGATAATATCATCCGGGAACGGGCGAGGCGGGAGGCCGAGACCCCGGAACGAACTGAGGGCGAGGACCCGGAGGACTGGGGCCGGGAGCCCGAGAAAAGAACCCAGGAGGGGCATAGCAGCAGGGAGACCGGGGAACTGGACCACACAAGGGTGGCCCGGAGAAAGGTGAACGAGGCACAGAGCCAGGGGGCCCGAAGACGGAGGCAGAGGCCCGGTGAGGGGGGCTGGACACGGGGAGCCGGAACGGAGGTGCGAAGGCGACGACCCCGGAGTAGAACCCCGAATGGGGATCACTCCAGGTGCAGACCTCGGAACCAGGCGCAGGACCCCGGACGGGGGTTTCTTCCGGCGTAGACCTCGATGCGGACCCCGACGTATACCGCGGCGCAGACCACGGCGTATACCACGGCGCAGGCCACGGCGTAGGGCTGGACCAGACGGGGAGCCAGGACCAGTCGAGGAGCCAGGACCAGACAGGGAGGCAGGACCAGTCGAGGAGCCAGGACCAGACGGGGAGCCAGGACCAGTCGAGGAGCCAGGACCAGTCGAGGAGCCAGGACCAGTCGAGGAGCCAGGACCAGACGGGGAGCCAGGACCAGTCGAGGAGCCAGGACCAGTCGAGAAGCCAGGACTGGGCGTTGCAGCCGGACCAGGCGTAGAGGCTGGGCTGGACGTGGAGACCGGACCGGACTTAGCGGCGAGACGTGGCGTAAGAGCCGGAGAAGGAACAGTGACAGCCGGGGCTACACTAGCAGGAACCAGGCTGGCAGTGAAGGCTAGGTTAGCTGCCTGTGCAGTGCTAGGTGCCGGAACTGTGCTAACTGCAAGAGCTACGCTAGCCGGGGCTAAGGGAGTAGCTACCGGGGCTACACTAGTGGCAGGGGCCAAACTAGCTGTAGGGGCGACGCTAGCTGTCTGGGTTGTGCTAGCTGCGGGGCCCATGTTAATTGAATCTCTGCTAGCTGCAGAGGCTATGCTAGCCAGAGCTAAGGGAGTAGCTACCGGGGCTACACTAGTGGCAGGGGCCAAACTAGCTCAGCTGTAAAGGCGACGCTAGCTGTCTGGGTTGTGCTAGCTGCGGGGCCCATGCTAATTGAATCTCTGCTAGCTGCAGAGGCTATGCTAGCCGGAGCTAAGGGAGTAGCTACCGGGGCTTCACTAGTGGCAGGAGCCACACTAGCAGTAGGAGCTACGCTAGCTGTCTGAGTTGTGCCAGTCTTCCTAGACTTGCTAGCCTTGTGTGACCTGCTAGCCGCAAGTGCTACGCTGGCTATAGGACCTGAACCAGCAGTAGGGGAAGCTAGGGAGATAACTGCTGGAGCTACGCTGGTGGTAGGGTCCTGGTTAGCTGCAGAGGCTAAGCTAGCTGTCAGGGATAAGCTAGCAGCTCCGGTTATAATAGCTTTTTTAGACTTGCTAGCCTTCTGAGGCTTGCTAGCTGTACCTGCTATGCTAGCCATAGGAACAGTACTAGCAATAAGAGCCTTACTAGTAGTTGAGGGTGGAGCAGGAAAAAACCTCTCCATGAGGACTGCGACCTGGCTGGCCAAAACCCTCATCCACGGCTCCTCGTCCGGACTCTCATCCGCGACAGACTGGATCAGCTTCAGCAGGAAGACCCATTTAGCAGGGGTGTAGGTTGCAAGATCCCCATGCACCATGCCAACCGCGATGCCCAATGTCTCATGCACTCTGTCCGCTGAGTTCTTGGTTGGTGGCGTCATTCTGTTACGAGGGCTGGCGAGGGAAGGTGAGGAGAACCCAATATGCGGAACAATGATAACGAGAGAGAGGAGGCAGAGACGAAGGAGTTGGATATAGTGAAGGGTGTTTACTGAACACAAAAGCATGTACAAAAGAACAAACAAAAGCGAACTGTAAAACACGGAAAAACAAACCTCAGCAGAGCTGGAAAACAGGACTGGAATAGACAGGAACGAACTCACGGGTAAATACAGGGTAAACGGCAGACAGGGAGCTTCACAATGATAACAGAGACACGACAGGATACCGGGGTAGAACGGAGACAATGACGCCACAAGGAAGTCAGGGAACACACAGGCATATATACAGACACTGATTAACACAGGAGGGTAATTGGTCATTAAACACAGCTGGGAAGAACAGAGTGACAAAGAAACATTACATGGTTGAAATATAATACACACAAGATAACAACACTAAACCAGATCACAAAACCAACACAGACAGGGGAGGCATTAGGCCAGGGAGTGGAACATCACAGACAAGACAGACATCAAATGCACAGACAACAAATTGGTAAGAATCACATAGAACAAATTGATGAATAGGGACAAGAGCTGCACTATCTGACGGTGCCCACCAGAGGGCAGCAGAAGGCCACTGTTCACATTGTTCCAACTGTCATGACACTCTCCCGTGATCCTGTGCCTCTTGTCAGTAAGTGTTTTCTAGTGTTTAGTGTTTTTGTTTGTTACCATCTTTGTTTTTGTGTTTACAGTTCGTTTTTGGATAGTGTTTGTTTGTAGTTAGTTTTGTTCCTTTTTCCCTGTCAGCTCTGCTGAGGTTTTCGTTCATATTTTTGTACTTGCTCTCTGCCAGCTTTGCTGTGCCCTTTTTTTGCCTTGTTAAGTAAAGCTCTATTTTTGACCTCCACCCTTTGTGTCCTGCCTGCTCTCTCCTTGTCCTGTTCTGCAATTGGGTCCTATCTCAACACGTTCCCTAACAATAATGCTTATATATGCCTGTCCTATATTCTTAACAAAATTAAGACAGTGTTGTGGCTGATGGTTGTTTAACACAGCAGGAGACGATATTTCCAATTTCAACAGGCAATTTGTTTAATGAAAGAAAGTTTTAACAGCAGAAGCTATGGATCATCAGACGGTCGCCACAGTTGAAGAAAAACACTCTAACTTCTCAATCCCTCTGCTTGTCCCATAAATCCCCTCTCAGTCCTGCCCCCACATGACAGATATGATGACGTGTCATATCATATCAGATATGACATGACGTACATTAAGATGACACGTAGATTTAACATCGAAGAGAGATAAAAACATTAAGAACATCGAAGAGAGATAAAGACATTAAGAAGAACATAGATTTAACATCGAAGAGAGATAAAAACATTAAGAACATCGAAGAGAGATAAAGACATTAAGAAGAACATAGATTTAACATCGAAGAGAGATGCAAGATTAGTGAGATGTGTGTGTGTATATGTGTATGTATGAAAGAGAGAAAAGATTAAAGAGAGAAAAGATTAGATGTGTGTGTGTATATGTATGTGTGTAAAAGAGAGAAAAGATTAAAGAGAGAAAAGATTAAATGTGTGTGTGTATATGTATGTGTGTAAAAGAGAGAAAAGATTAAAGAGAGAAAAGATTAAATGTGTGTGTGTATATGTGTATGTATGAAAGAGAGAAAAGAACAAGATATGATGTACACAAGATTAGAGCACACGATATGATGTACTGAAATGTCCATCTGCCTATCTCCAAGTTGTTTTAAGAACATCAGCCAGACCGTCTTTCAGTACTGCTTAGTTGACCCATATTAAACTAGTTCACCTCATATACACATTTTCCCCAACATTCCCCCATTTGGGGCTATCCCTAGTCCCACCCAAATCATATAACCAAGAAAATGTGAACGTCTAACTAAACGAGAAACCATATTTACATAATAAAGTTTAAATGCCTAATCTAAACAAGAAACCTAATACATTTTAAATGTCTAAATAAACAAGAACGCTCACTTCATTCACTGGACCCCTAACGGACCAACAAAGGCTGACTACCGTTCTCACAATAAACACAAAACCGCTCAAAACAAGAGTAATAACAAAACATAAAAAAAAAAATACCCCAATTTATAATCCTAACCTGACAGACAAATCCCCCCAACCTCCACCGCTTACCAAATGAGCCACAGTTCCGGCCGGAAACCGCGACTCTCATCAGGGAAAGGAGAAGTTGACCGTCAGAACTAAACATAGAACATCCCTCCCCCAAAAAAAAATGACATTGTATCTTCCATAACATTGAATCCTAGTGTCCATCGCTCAGCCCCCCTTCCATGCCCACGCCATAGTCTCCTCACCGTATTGCCAAAAGTCACATTTTGCCAATACAGCAACCACCACGCCACACCTCCAGTCCCCATAGAAGCATGTCCCCATGCCTGGACGGGAGGCGCTGGTCCCGACCTCACCACGTGTCCCCCCATCTTCGACGGGAGGTGCCCATCTTGCCCACTGCGTTAGCCCCCCCCTTTGTCCCTTCAGTCCCCAGAACCGATCCCCAGAACACTTCTTCTCAATGCTTCCTCAGGCTCAGAACCGACACTCCGTACCATTCCATACCGATGCCTCTTCCATTCCGGTTTGACCAGGACCATGAGTAAAATAAACAAAAATAATAAAAAATAAACCATCACTCAGACCATCCCCCGTCACTCTAAAAGGAATAAAACAAACAAAACTGAACCAAACAGAAAGAAAATGTCCCTTCCTCACCATACGCCTAGTTAAAGGAATAAAACAAACAAAACTGAACCAAACAGAAAGAAAATGTCCCTTCCTCACCATACGCCTAGTTAAAGGAATAAAACAAACAAAACTGAACCAAACAGAAAGAAAATGTCCCTACCTCACCATACCCCTAATCCTCTATCCCCTCGTCTCCCTCTAAGGCAGCATAAAGCTGAGGGCATGGCCCGATTTGTGGCTCAATCTCTTTCTGTCCCACCATCAGCATTCGGCTCGTTACGTGTGAAGTTACCAGCCTACCCAAGAGAGGCATACCACAACAGAAAAGGAGAACCAATATCAACCCTGCCACACCAATGGATATCCCCGTCTGCATCACTATGCTTCCCCACTGTCCCAATCTTTCCAACACCCCACTCCCCCACCATTCTTCATTCCGGCCAGAATTCCCCCTCAACTCCTCCCTCAAATCCTTCAGCTTAGCCATGGCCTCGGAGAACTTTCCCCCTGGCCCCACATTCGTCGGAATGAATGTGCAGCAGTACTGTCCAAACATGGAACAGACTCCACCCTTCTCCGCCATTAACCAGTTCAGAGCCTGTCTATTCTGCCACGCCACCGTACTGGTCGCGTGCATCTGGTCCCCCATTGCATCCAACGCCTCCTCGGTGTAGTTGAGATACCGCTGCTGATTGTAAAACAAATAGTTGATCCACCCGGTGTTCTTATTGACCGATATCCATGGCAGAATAGACTCAAACCCTGCCGCAATCTCATTCTTAGCCATGAACTCGGCTGGAATGCCCCTTGGCTGTCCTATGCTGTCCAGATACACCCTTGGGTCTGCCTTGTAGCTACGCTTTGTTCGAGAGATAGGAGACTCAGAAGGTCCTTCCGTCACTGATAATGGTAGGACCACCATTGGCATGATCGCCTGAACCCGGGCACATCTACCTGACCAATCTAAAGGAAGTGTATTCCTCAACCTCCTACCGCCGCAGAGCCAGTATTGGTCCGCCAGTGCTATATCCTGGACATGAAAAGGGCAAGCTACAGGCCGTGGGTTGGTATCCACTCCCTTTAACACGACCCCGTGTCCACACTTTCCTTCTTTCGTGCAGTTAGTCGTGATGCTCCAAATAGTAGTGCACCGCCCCTCTGCCACCTCCCCTACGTCCCGGGTCCCCTCCTTTTGCAAGCACTCGAAATCCTTGGTCAGCCATAGTTTGACACCTCTGGGTATTGGCAACCCCGTCGCTACCCCCTGCACACGTACATCCAATTTCCTACAACGTTCCCGCATAGTGACATCCTTGAAATCCGTGACGTTTCCTGCCGCCTTAAAACGACTAGAGCCGAGAAACCCCAAACACTCTGCCTCGCACCAAGGGCGACTATTATGGGGCCCCTCCCATGCCTCTGCGTCCCTGTCACACTGAGCCCAACTGAACTTCGTGCCCTTCACCAGCAGCCTATCCGGACGTGCCTTGGAGCAGACATAACAATCCTCTATCTGATTCTGCGCGCTCGTGTACTGGACCCACTTAAACCACTCATTCCCTAAAGCCGCCCTATACATCGGGTCAGCCTCCGGGTCTTCCTCGTCATAGTCATAGTCGCCCCCATCTTGTTCCCCGGAAGGAAGCAAACCCCTCAACCTGGCCCAGAGTGAGCCCACTGAGTCCCTCAACGTTCCGGCTGTCCTCTGGAACATATCCTGTCCCCCCACCTCTTCCGACTCAGCGTCCTTGACCTCCCTTTTTCCCCTCACCCCTGTCCCCTGTGCTTGGTTCGGGACAGGCTCAACCCTCCTATCTACCCCCGCAACCCGATCCTCGTTAGTATAATGGTAAGTATCCCCGCCTGTAACGGGGGAATGGTCAAAATCAAAAACATGCCCTTGCGGTCCTCCGGGAAACACCCCTTTTGGTTGTAGTCTTATCTTCTCCCCCCCTTCCTCGATGGAGGGCAGAGGGGGCGCCTGATTCTGAGCCTGGTCATGAAAGCCTGCCGGTACTTGAGCCTGAGCGGGACCCCGTGGGACTCCTACCCACTCAAACCCGTCATCCTCAAGGACGGGTCGACCGTGACGGTTCTCAATGACGTCGTTGCGCCCGGCCGACCGTCCGCACACTGCTGCCAACATCTGCGGGAGCATCAGCAGGCACTGCACCTTCCAGTTGCCGTCTCGGGCCCTCCATGTCGGGTTCTGCATAACCGCGATCGATTGTATCCCCCAAGAGATCGCCGCTGGCCTTTATGCAGTGATTGAAGTGGAACCAGGTCGTTGATCCTTTGACTTGGACTGCCGTTCCAGTCGATCGGATCACCTCGTACGGGCCCTCTCTCCGGGGTGATGACCACTTTCTCTTGTGGACCTTTACGAAGACCAGGTCCCCAGGGATCAGCCTCGGTTTGGTGGCTTCCTTCTCCGCCTCCTTCACCCCCTTTTTCTCCTTTCTCTGCTCCTGTCGAAACACAGCTTCATGTATTTTAGTCACTTGCTGAAGATATTTTTCCAGATCTTGCTCAAAAATATCTAATGCCGGGCCCCTAGCCAGGTGTCTAAATGGCGGTGCTGGCATGCTGCGGCCTGTAAGCATTTCATGCGGTGTTAGCTGTGTTTGGCGGTTTACGCTGCTTCTAATAGCCATCAGAGCAAGTGGCAAAGCATCAATCCAGTTAAGCTTAGTTTGCATACAGATTTTCAACAGTTTGTTTTTAATGACCAGATTGGCCCTTTCCACCTTTCCCTGCGACCCGGGACTATAGACACAGGAAAGGCGCTGTCTTATACCTAATTTCTGCATCAGCCCTTTAACCACCTTGTCGATGAACTCGCGGCCATTATCGCTTTGTAATATCGTGGGAATTCCAAATCTCGGAATGACCTCGCGACACAGGAACTTGATCACTGTGTCCGCGTTCTTGTGTTTAGATGGAATGGCCTCAATCCAGCGACTAAAGCAGTCCTCTACTACCAGGAGGTATCGTTTGCCCTGCACTGGCGTTATCATATCCGTGTAGTCTATAATCAGATGTCTGAATGGTCCCTCAGGGAGGGGTGTGTAAGCCGCCACTGTCGGTACTCCTTTGCGCACATTGCCCTGTAAGCATGTTAAACACCTGGCTAGTGTAACGTCAATTTGTGCCTGAAGCTTTGGGGACCAAAATCCCATTTTCGTGATTCGTTTCAGGGTCTCTGCTCTTCCACAGTGATCAACACCATGAGCCTCAGGTATCACCAAGGACAGAAGATCGATGGAGGCGACTATCAAACCGTTATGACTCCTCCACAGACCATCTGCCCCCCATACAGCCCCCCTCTCCGTCCACGACTGTTTCTCGGCCTGCGTGGCTGAGTCCTGAAGATCACTCAAATTATCCTCAGTTACCTCAGTCGTCAGTTCGGCCGCAAACATCAGAACAGCCGTGGACGGCACCGCAGCCGCCGCCTTCGCGGCCTCGTCCGCCGCGTTGTTTCCCGTCGTCACAAAAGACAGGTCTTTTCTGTGTGCCTGGCACTTTACGATAGCAATGCTTTTGGGCAACTTTACAGCCTGAATAAGCGCCACAACCTGCTTGTGGTGAAGGATCGGTGAGCCGTCCGATTTCTTAAAGCCTCTTGCCTTCCAAATGGCCGCGAATAGGTGGCATACGCCATGCGCATAAGCAGAGTCTGTAAAGATGTTAACCGTGCGATCTTTAGCTATTATGCATGCTTCTGTTAGTGCTATTAGTTCTGCAAGCTGGGCCGAACATGGTTGCATGCATTGTCCGGCCTTTCTTGTTAGTGTTTCTCCGTTAGGTTTGCACTGTACGACGGCGTATCCTGACCTTAAATTTTCCCCCTCCCGATAGCAGGACCCATCCACAAAAAGTGAGAGTTCTGCTATCGCGAGCGGGTCGACTCCCAAATCAGGACGGAGTTTCACGAAAGCCTGTACCTCCACCTCGCACTCATGCGGTTGACCCTCGCTCGGGAGTGGTACCAGATCCGCCGGGTTACTGCCGTGGCATGTTTTTATCGTAACGTCCGAGTACTGCAGGAGCCTCATGTAAGCCTGTTGCCGTTGGCTGGTCAGAACAAATTTGCCTCTTTCAATCAAGTTTGCCAATTTGTGATGTGTCCAAATGCAAATGTCATATCCCATTGTCACGGCCGTTGCTTTCTCATACATCAAATGTGCTGCGGCCAGGGCCTGATAACAAGGTGGCAGACCCTGCTCTACCGGCGAAAGAGCTCTAGAGTAATATGCTATCGGTTGTTTTTTCCCACTCCCCCCCTGTGTTTGAGTCAGGACAGCTGTCGCATGCTGCGCTCTATCTGAGACGAATAGGTGGAAACACTTCTCATAATCCGGCAGCGCCAGGGCAGGGGCCTGTAACAACAGACGCTTAATGTTTATGAACGCGTCCTCCCCCTCCTCGGTCCATGTCAAGGGAGCGCGAAGCTTGTCTGTACCCGCCTCTTTTATCATCATCCTCAACGGCGCTGTCGCTATCGTATAGTCCTCCACCCACTCAGAGCTGTACCCAGTCATCCCTAAAAACGTCATCATCTGTCGGACCGTCAATGACCTAGGTGCCTTGGATACAGCTTCGAGTTGCGTGGGTGAGATGTTTTTTATGCCCTTTTGAATGACGCGAGACAAGTACTCAACTTTTGGCTGGCAGTACTGCAGTTTTGAACGGGATGCCTTGTGGCCTCCCACGGCCAATCCACTCAAAACTTTGATGGAGTCCTCATGGCACTGCTGACGTGTATCCGAGCAGATTAGAATGTCATCTGCATACAGTAAAACCGTGCTGAGTAGTGTGTCGCACACTCCTTGCAAGTCTTCCTTGAGCGCCTTCGAGAAGTAATGCGGCGAGTGCGCGAACCCTTGTGGCAACCGGGTGTAAGAGTATTGTTTCCCCCTGTGGGTAAAAGCAAACAGATACTGAGACTCTTTTTCCAATGGAACACTGAAGAATGCCTGCGTGAGATCAATGACCGTATAGTACTGCGAGCTACTCGGGATGTTTGTCAGGAGGGTGTGTGGATTAGCGACTTCCGCCTCTGGTCCAGACACCACGTCGTTCACCGCCCTCAAATCGTGTACCAGTCTGTACCTAGCCCTGTCCGCCTTTAGCACTGGGTGGATAGGTGTATTACATCTGGATTTGAAAGGGACGAGCACTCCCCCCTTTAACAGTCCCTCAATCTGATGTGATATAGCTTCCTCCGACTCTGGCTTCATTGTATACTGTCTGATAAAGGGTGGTCTACAACCCTTCTTTAACCTGACCTTCACTGGCTGTGCCGACAATATTAGACCCACATCTGTGTCGTGTTTTGACCACAACCGTTCTGGGGTGCGCGCCAACATGTCCTGTTCCAGCAAAGCATCCGCCTCTGGAATAACGCAAGGGTCTCCTGGTAATCTGATTACTTGCGGTTTTGCCAAAACTGAAAAGGAAATCATTATTTTTATGAAACTCCCATCTGCGCTGTTCCAAATTAGCGGAGATTCCGTGGAGACCCACCTTTGAGTCTCGGATTCCTGTATCATTGAACCTAGATGTTCGGATTCGTAACCAGGATTTATTCTCAGAGTGATGTGTGGGGCGGCGTCTCTTAGTCTATGTTGTTCCCGTAGATACTTACTCGTGTTAACCCTCAACGCCGCGCCCTGTCTCCCTACAATTATCGTAGATGAGTTAATCTGCACCTGCTCGGGCTGTCCCTGCAACCATGCCTTGTTCCTAACTAGGTCACTATTCGTCAAATACTGTAGTGTGCAATGTGCCTCCATGTTTGTTTGTCTAGACTGAGGCAGTTGGGTTTTCAGAAATGGCTCCCAGGGGTCACAGACCCTTTGCAGCTCTGCATCTATGTTGCCCAGCCAGAACACAGTGGCCTCTTTCTCCCCCGTCCCTTGTAGCATCATTTGGTACACGTCTTGTTCAATTTGAATCCCCTCAGGCGTACATAGGATTTTACAGCCTAGTTTACACATTGCATCTCGTCCCAAGAGATTGCGCGGGGTGCTGTCCGAAATTAATACAGGTATTGTTATGGTCTTGTTGTTATACGTCATAGAGATTGGATCTGATGTGGGTATTAATTGTGTTTTTCCCGAGAATCCGACCGTCCGAACATACTGTCCAGACTGGGGTAAGTGAGCGGCGTATTTTTGCTTTATGCAGGAAAAACCTGCTCCAGTGTCTGCCATCATCTCTGTTAATTTGCCCTCCACTAGGACCTGCAGAATAGGTTCTTGCTCAGCTCCCTTGGAAACCACAATCATTTGATTTCCCCCCGTCGCATTCTCTGGGCACCCCTAGTGATTACCCCCCTGGTTTCGGGGCCCTCCTGTCTCCCCCTGGTTGTGGGGCCCTTGTGACTCCCCCTGGCGCACGGGTCTTCCATACTCCGAGCCGGGACGGTATGGTTGCCTACATCTCATTTCCCTGTGTCCCTGCATGCCGCAGTTCCAACAGTGGAAACGGGGAAACTGTTGTTCGTTCCCCGGTCCCTGTGTAAACCGTGGGCCTGATTGCCCATTCCCTGCCTGCCGCCTGGACGCCTGGTTCTGTGAACTATAGCCATAGCTTCTCACTACCTGAGGTGCAGGCGGGGGTCCCTGGTCCTGCATGGGTGGAGAGGTAGCAGATGACACCATTACTGCCTGCAGCCTCCTTTGGGGCTGCAGTTGTTGCTGAGTTAACTTCCTTGCGTCATTTCTATCCTGATCCCTGACTTTCTGCTCCTGAGCCCTTTGCTTCTCCACACTATGTGTTACATGTGCACAGAACAAAGGATAAGTCATGTCCATTAACCCCACCACGTCTTCCAGTCTATTCTTAACCACCTCTGGAAGCCCTCTCATCACACTTTCTCTAAACATCGCTCTCTGCAACGGGTCAATTTCTGGGTTGTGTCCTAGCTCACCTCTCCACTCCTTCAGTACTTTGTTCACATAGGCGCCAGGCCCTTCCGTCTCCATTATGGGGTTGCCTGCCAGTTTTGCCGGATTAATACGTGATGGATATTGATTCCTGAGTTTGTACCACAACGCCGCTCTATGCGCGTTGAATATGTCTCCATCATGGGCCTGCGTGTCGCATGCCACTCGCATCGATGTATCACCCATGATGTCCCGGCAGGCACCAACTCCTAGCAAACGCGTCAACAGGGATTTGACGTCACCCACTGCTAGCAGAAAAGATGACGTATTTTCCTCAAACTGCGTGATCCACCTGGAGGCTCCTTCTGAAAGGTCCGGTAGTCTTACTATTAAACCATCGATGTCTAGAGGTGACCATGGCATGTGAAAGATATCGTTCCCCTTTATTAGCAGGGGAAACTGGCCTGTGCTTGTCACACTTCCCACGAATGTAGGGGCGAAAGTCAGGGTTCCTGTAATGTTTCCTTTCTCCTGTCCTGGTTTCGTGTCATTCTCATCTTCCTCCTCAGTCAACAGTTTAGTGTGGCCACACGCTCCGTGTTTCTCTGATGTCTGCTGTGCCACACTCTGACGGGGCTCTTCCTCTATCTTCCTCCCGACTCCCACCCTCTGCCTGCCCAGGTTCTCTACCTCCTCTTCCTCTGCAGTATACAACTTCCGACGTACTGTCTCGCCATATGCCGCCAGGGCTTTCGGATAGAGATCCTGCGGGGTCAGTTTGGGGGGGGTATCTCGCCTAAGGGAGGTCTCTGATCTAGCGGAGGTTTCTGACCTAGCGGGGGTCCCTAATTCCGTCTCCTCATATTCTCCTCTTATTGTCACAGTGCCCACCGGCAATTGCGTGACATAAGGTGGGGATGTTGGTTTCCCTATATCCGTCTCTCTCTGATTTAGCGCTAAAGCTTCCTGCCTGTATGCTCTCCCCTTCTGGGCGTAGAGCTTCATTACCCCCAACTCTTCTGTCCTCTTTTTCAACCTCTTTTTGCTGTTGTCGCCTGGCTTGTGGTTACGAATCATTACATTCATCTCTTCGCATACGTCGAGATCAAAAGTACCTCCGGAAGGCCATTTTGTGTCCCCGGCCTTTGTACGCCTCTGCCAACGGACACCTACCTTGAGAATTATATTTTTTAGGAGCGGGTTCCGATCTAACAGTATGTCTTCTGCTGTATGCATCGTTGTTTAGTGTGTGTGTGTGTTTATTGTGTTGTGTGTGTGTGTGTGTGGTTGTACTACAGCCAGGACACGGTTAACCTGGTTCTACAGCCAGGACACAGTTAACCTGGTTCTACTACTACAGCCAGGACACAGTTAACCTGGTTCTACTACTACAGCCAGGACACAGTTAACCTGGTTCTACAATGCGGTGTGTGTGTCTGTGTGTGACTGTGTGTGTGTGCGTCTGTTTGTGTCTGTGTGTGACTGTGTGTGTATGTGTGTGTGACTGTGTGTGTGTGTGTGTGTGTGTGTGTGTGTGTGTATGTGTGTATGTCGGTGTGTGTGTGTGTGTGTCTGTGTGTGTGTGTGTGTGTGTGTGTGTGTATGTGTGTATGTCGGTGTGTGTGTGTGTGTGTCTGTGTGTGTGTGTGTGTGTGTGTGTATGTGTGTATGTCGGTGTGTGTGTGTGTGTGTCTGTGTGTGTGTGTGTGTGTGTGCGTCTGTTTGTGACTGTGTGTGTGTGTGTGTGTGTGTGTGTGTGACTGTGTGTGTGTGCTGTGTATGTGTGTGTGTCGGTGTGTGTGTGTGTGTGTGTGTGTGTCTGTGTGTGTGTGTGTGTGTGTGTGTGTCCGTCTGTGTGTGTCTGTGCTGACTGTGTGTGTGTGTGTGTGACTGTGTGTGTGTGTGTGTGTGTATGTATGAAAGAGAGAAAAGAACAAGATATGATGTACACAAGATTAGAGCACACGATATGATGTACTGAAATGTCCATCTGCCTATCTCCAAGTTGTTTTAAGAACATCAGCCAGACCGTCTTTCAGTACTGCTTAGTTGACCCATATTAAACTAGTTCACCTCATATACACATTTTCCCCAACAACAGTATTCTAAAAGAAAATAACAAAAAAAGTATTCACATTTGTAATCTTCAAAAATAGCTATACAAACCATTTTCTTAAAAACCAAAAGCGAATTACTCATTCTTAAATGTATATCAGCATTGTTCCACAAGTTAACCCCAATAATAGAAATACACCTCCTTTTAATCCCTTTCTTAGCATTTTGAACAGTACATTTACAAATGTCTCTCAAATCATATTTTCTTCCATGTATTGAAAAAAAAAACTTTGCACACCGTCCTGGAGTAACTTTGCTTTAGCTCTGTACATTATTTGCATAATTTTATAATAAACCAAATCACTATTAATGTAACTGAGGGGTACAATTCCCTGACTGTATTGATAAGTATGGTATCATTAAACCACTACCGCTTGATGTACTTTAACTTCTGGCCATACAGTACACGATATCTAAGTATGATGAACACTTTCCCACATATGAAATCAGGTCCACACAAATATAACAGTCGAAGGTTTAATATAGCAAAAGGTATATACAACATTCACTTAATTACATTTATGATTTGAATGCACTTGTAAGGCAAATGAGTATTCGTAGGCAAATCAACACTGAATGTCCAATCTCTGGTTACGCAGGAAGCAAGTATACAACCTGGTTCTTTAGGGAACTATAGCGATGGTACTTAAGGATTATAGCGGGATACTAAAGGGGTCCTGCTGGTTGTAAGTCAGTAGGGGGAGGGGGGTTTGGAGAGCCGTCAGCTGCATCCCATCTGGCCAACGATTCCTGGGGAGAATTCAGGTACAGAACACAGTGCCCGCAGGATCTTGATCCACAGATGAATACACTTGGGCCCTCTTGTAGACGGTAGCTGTAGGCTGTAGGTCCACAACGAAGGAGAAGCGAGGCGGCCTCGGTCTGGGTTGAGCGCCGTCTCACCTGGGCTCCTCTCGGGGGTAATTCCAACACTCACCGGCGTTGGCTGTTATCCGCTCCACAAATCAAAGCACCCAAAGCAAATAGATATTCCATGCCGTATAGGCTCAGCAGTCGTCCGGGTAGGTAATCCAATGTGCAGGTCCACTCGTCCTCGCCCAGAACTCCTCGGATGAAAGCACCACGCGTGGTCTGCCCAGCCTGGTTAAGACTCTAGATAACGCGAGGAAACGAGGGGGGTGCTGCTCACTTTAGAACTCTAACCGAACGATGCACCATACATAATAGACTATTATTAACTTAATAGAAATACGTCCCACTCGACGGTACAGTGCCAAACTATGACAATTCAGCTATGAATTTACACGAGGTCTCAATGCCTATTCTGGGGCCAAATAGGCCATACTGCACCACACGTGGGTCGTGGGTGAGGCTTCACGTCTGTTACTAGGTTGGAGGGTAAAGGACTAATGGACTAAAAGAAAGTTCTACTTTACTTGCGCCATATTTATATGCACGGTGAACAAATAGTACCATTCGTATTTCGGTAGCCGTATTCCTACGCGGAACCGGGGCTAGTTGGGACATGTTCGTCGGCACTATTGAACTTGACTCAAGGGGCTTGTCTGCTGGCGCCAGGTTCTTGTCCAATGAGAGAATGAACTATTATGGGCTGTAGTAGACTAAAGGGATATTCAGTGTATATGTACAAATAATATACAAGGGATATCAAACGATATACAAATACTATTAAATATATATCCATAAATAAATATATATATTCGGTTTAATCTGATCCTTCACAACAATTAACATTAACATTAACATAATTTCATAACATGTGACTTTACAAACAATGGTTATATACTCGTACTGGCATTGCGTCCCGCTCTTAAGCCATATCGAGATATACCTCATCTCATGTACCTAGTGTACTCCATCAACGAATAAAAAACAAATACACCCAGCACCTGCCAGGCCCCGCCCTAGTGACATACTATATAGTACTAGGCGTGGTCACCACTCACCCTTCCTCTATTTTCGTTTCCATCATAGCGGATGCGTGCACCCTATGCAACTAGTTGACATGAAAAGTTTAGAGAAATTGCGTAATATTGAGTGCTTACCGGAGATTTGCTTACCCCTGGAATCTTCGGGGCATGTTCCAACGACACGTCTGGTCTATTCTGATGTTTCCTCATCTTGTGGCAGCAGATCGAGGGACAGCGTGCGAGGTTTGGCTATCGAGCCGGCTCGTACACAGGTAGGCCCTGTGTCATCAGGCATTGATGCTAGTGTTAGTAATGCTGGTTGTTTTGTTACACAACCGAGTTGTGTGTCGGCGCCAGGGGCGGGATGTTTTGGTGAACGTTCCCCTGAAGTGGACGGTTTCCAAGCGATCCTGGAGTGCGCTGCTAACACTAATGCTAACGCTAATGCTAATGCTGAAATGCTGGATCACTGTTCTAATGTTCCCAGCCGTGGGATGTTGCCGCTTTTCCCTCCTCTTAACCGGTTCATTGATGAAGGTCAGTCGGTAGCTAATGTGGGGGGTTTTGCTGAGTCCTATTTACCCTTTTTACGGGTAAATGGGTTGACAACAGGGTGCAGGGCGGGTGTGCCATGGCTAAGTAGCCAGGTAGCATCGATCCTGTGCCCCGGCGGGGTTGGACGGTGTCCCACCCGGAAGCCGATGCTTGAGAGCGAGTCGGCCCGGCGGGTGGCAGTATGGACTGATGAGAGCTATACTGCTGCAGGATGGAATTTAGCGGCGGCCAGTGTTGTGGCTCAGCTGACTGTTTTTCTGTCCACATTAGCGTCGGGTAGTGGGGCTACAGGACCAGCCGACGCTGAAAACATTTTGCATGTTTTTGGTGTTATAGAGATCTTGACTCAGTCGCAAGCTATAACTGCGGGGAGGATTAGGATGCTATCAACGCTTGTTAATAGGCATTTCTGGTTGGAGCAATCTCCTCTTGGGGTTTTCTTTCCTCACAGCTTCTTTTTCCACAGAGGGACTCTTTGGTCGGTCTGCGGAGACACAGGCGGTTGTTGATCTGGGTCCCACACCGCCTCACGCTATGCAGCCAGAGGTTGGAGCATGGCCTCGTCAGCGACTGTGGCGAGGCCCTCGACAGGCGGCCATATTTCCCCCGCCAGTGGTACCCTGGGCGGAGAGTCAACAGGGATCCACAAGGCCGACAGCCTTGGCAGCCGAGGGATCGGCCATGTTGGATGTACTCGGCTTGGAAGATACACGCCGTCGTCATTCTGCCGCGAACAGCCCACTCCCCGATCACTCATCTCCCCGTCACCAACGGAAGAGGGGCTCTGATCGTTTTCCTTTGGCTGCGGGCCGCGAACCTTCTTTGAAGCGCATGCGGCCCCACGTTTCGCTTCTCATGGGCACAGGGGCTGACACCCAGTAGATGGCTGAGCCTGGGTCTGTCCGTGAGAATGTTGTGCTGTCATGTGGCTCCCGCGCCACACGTTGTGTGATTGGTGAGCCTGGTGTTACGGCTGCCACTATTTACAGTGGTCAGCAGGGGGACTCGAGGCCTCTTCGTTTGAATGCTCAGCACGGGTTACCCCGACCTCGCCTTCGCCAGGCGGGGTATCACGTTGATGCCTCCCACTCCCGCGAGATCGGCAGTGGTCTGCAAAGAAGAGGCGCGCGTGATTTGGGTGGTAGCAATATCACTGCAGGGCTACAGTGTGTAGGAACCCATGGGGTCCTCACACCTTGCATGTCTAGCTGTAGAACAACTCCTCAACATGCGCTAGAGGGGTGTTCAGGGGGGGAGCGTGTGTCAACCAGTTTGATGGCAGCTTCTCCCGTATCAAACCGGCCCTTTCTGTCGGGGTCCCCCCTTGGGTGCGACCGCCCTGTCCGCTTTGGCGGGTTCAGAGGCTACGCACAGCGGGAGGGACCGGGCTACCTATCTACTGTTCCTTGCGGCCCAGCGTCAGTTGACGGCGGGTGCGCTCTGGGATTATTATCACATATGGCGACAAGAATGCCGTTTGGTGGGGTGGATGGAGAGAACGTTGAGGCTGGGGCTTGTTTTGCAGTTCGCACAACCCCACCCTCCGTTCTCAGGTTTGGTGCAGACCCTATTATCAGGGTGAGCAGCAGTGACAGCTCTGGCCGAAGAGATCCAATCTCTGTTGGCGAAGCAGGCCGTAGTCGTGGTCCCGAGAGAGGACGCGATGTCAGGCATCTACTCCTGTTATTTTCTGGTGCCCAAAAAAACGGGGGGGGGGGGTCAGACCTATACTGGATCTGTCCGCGTTCAATCGTCTGATTGTGGCGAGACCATTCAGAATGTTGACCGTCAAACATCTGCTACTGGGCGACTGGTTCACCTCCATAGACCTGAAGGATGCGTATTTTCACATCCCGATTTTCCCTCCTCACAGGAAGTTCCTACGGTTCCTGTTTCAGGGCGTAGCGTACGAATACCAGAGGTTGCCGTTCGGCTATTCTCTGGCTCCCCGCACATTCACCAAGTGCGTAGAGACTGCGCTGGAGCCTCTACGTCGTCAGGGAATACGAATTCTATTCTATCTCGACGACATTCTGCTCCTCAGCCGGTCGGAGGAGGTCGCCAGGTCTCATACCAGGCTGGTGGTGGAATTCCTCACCAAGCTGGGTTTTGCTGTGAACTGGAAGAAGAGTACGCCTCTTCCCAGTCAACAGGTGGAGTACTTGGGCTTGACATTGAGGTCGAGGCCCATGATTGTAACCCTCTCGGAGCAACGGAGGGTGTCTATCCTCCACGCGCTCTGGGGTTTCCGTCCTGGGAAGACGGTTGCGGCGCTGCAAGTGATGCGCCTGCTCGGTATGATGGCATCTGCTCACGCGGTGGTCCCTCTTGGCCTCCTCTTCATGAGGAGGATACAGAGGTGGTTCTCCAGTATGAGAATAGACTTGGTGAGGGACAAACGGAAACGGTTGACGGTTCCTTTGTCGATATGGGGGGATCTCGCCCATTGGAGGAGGCCTGGTATCCTCACCAATGGGGTCCCCATGGGCAGCAGGCGCTCACACGTCACGGTCTTCACCGACGCTTCCCTCACGGGTTGGGGAGGGACGTGTCGGACCAACGCAGTGGGGGGCAGCTGGACGATCCATGCTGCCCGGTCTACCCTGCACATCAATGTGTTGGAATTGAGGGCGGTCCTCCTGGTCCTCAGACGGTTCGCCCACCTGGTGGTAGGCGAGCACGTTCTGGTCAGAACGGACAGTATGACGGCAGCGGCGTATATCAACAGGCAGGGTGCAGGATCCATCCGCCTGCATCGGGCGGCGGTCGAACTCTGGCTATGGGCATCTCTAAACAGGCTGCGCAGTCTGAGGGCGCTCCACATCCATGGCAAGGAGAATGTGGGCGCGGATATGATGTCTCGGGGCGGTCCTCGTGCCGGCGAGTGGGAACTGCGCCACGATCTAGTCAGGCAGATCTGGGATCGCTTCGGGGAAGCTTCAGTGGATCTGTTTGCGAGCAGACAATCTCACAAGTGCCCCTTGTGGTTCTCGGTCAGTCGGGAAGATCATCCCCCCTTGGGGGTGGATGCCTTCTCAATGTTTCCATGGCCGCCCGGCCTTCTGTACGCCTTTCCCCCTATACATCTGTTGAGTCAGTTGTTGGAGCGGATACGGAGGGAGCGCAGGACTGTGATCCTGGTCGCGCCGGACCGGGGCACAGCGGTGTGGTTCCCGGTCCTGATCCAGCTACTGGTAGCCCTGCCGTGGCCTATTCCTTGGTCGGCGGGGGCCCTCTCTCAAGCACACGGGTCGCTGTTCAGCCCCCGGTGATATGCCAACCCCTGATGGTTTGGCTGGTGAGAGGGTAAGTCTGGAGAGCATGGACCCTTCTGTGGTTGACACCATCCGGAATGCGCATGCTCCCTCCACTGTCACGCTTTACGCGGGTAGGTGGCGTATGTTCCAAGAGTGGTGTAAGGTGGGGGGCAGGGACCCGGTGTCCTGCCCCCTGGATGCTGTCCTTATTTACCTTCAGTCTCTCCTTGATAGACTGTCGGCCTCGACGGTGAGGGTATATGCACCGACTATATCCTCTTATCATGAGGGATTTGAGGGTGTTGTTTTGTCCTGCTTGGCGCTCGACGTGTTAAGCCGGTAAAACGCTCTTTGGCTCCGAGCTGGGATCTTCAATTGGTCCTCGGTCGGTTGTCCTTGGCCCCGTTTGAGCCTCTTGAGCAAGCGCCGTTGGAACAGCTGTCGTTCAAAACCGCGTTCTTGCTGGCCGTCACCTCCGCTAAACGCGTGGGTGAGCTTTGTGCTCTCTCGGTACGGCCAGAGTGCCTGTCTTTTCGTTCCGATTGCGGTGCCACTCTGCGGCCTAATCCTGCCTTCGTGCCTAAAAATATCCGGAGTTCTTTCCGCTCCAGGGATATTATGGTTCAGGCGTTTCATCCGCCTCCTCACGCTAGTGAGTTGGAGGCGGGCCTTCACCTGTCATGTCCGGTCCGGGCTTTGGGGGTTTACCTCAGCCATACTCAGGGCCTCAGGGCTACCGATCAGCTCTTTGTCTGTTACGGTGGCTCTCGTGCTGGTAAGGCACTGTCGAAACAGCGCCTGTCCCATTGGTTGTGCGAGGGCATTGCCCTTTGCTACACGTTGGCCAGGCTGGCTCCCCCTGGGGGCGTCAGGGCGCACTCCACTCGTGGGGTGGCGGCCTCTGCCGCTCTACTGGGTGGGGCCTCGGTGGAGGACATCTGTGCTGCGGCTTCATGGTCCGCACCGGGTCCCTTCGTAAGGTTTTACCTCATGGACATGACCGGGGGTTCTGTCTCCCAGGCGGTTCTGAGGTCTGTGGCCTCTCCTGCTTCCTGTCCTTTGGTGGGGTAGCAGGAGTGTGTGGGTGTGGGCCACAATGTGTTGTGTCACACGTGGTTCCGCCTGTGCTGTGCGTTCAAGAGGTTCTAGTTCCCTCTTGTTCGCACTCGGGTGTAGTTGACTGCCGCCCCCTCTTCATTAGGAAGAGTGGGGTGACGGGACTCCCCTCCCCCCTGATGTGGGCTTACGGGTCCTCAGGGGGTGCATTTGTCGGGCCTCACGTCCGCTCTACCCCATATCTCGGTATGGCTTAAGAGCGGGACGCGATGCCAGTACGAGTATATAACGATAGTGTAACTGAGGGGTACAATTCCCTGACTGTATTAATCAAGTATTGGTATCATTAAACCACTACCGTCTTATGTACATTACTGGCCATACCGTACACAAGTATATCAGATGAGAACACTTCCACAATGAAACGGTTTCCACACAAATACTCGTTTAGAATATTTATTACAGCAAAGAATACTATATTACATTAATTAGATGCGCTTATAAGGCAAAGAATGTGCGTAGGCAAGTCAATACTGAATATTAGGAATTATCTAGGGAATAATGGTAGGGGAGTTACTACCGGTTGTAAGCCAGCAGGGGGAGGCAATGCTCTATACAAAGTCAATGGTTCCACAGGGAGCTTCAATAGGCACCTGGAGACGGTATATTGCTCCCTGGCTCAGCGGGGAAAGGCAGCTGTACTCCCAGTGTGCGCGCCGCACAGGTGAAGCCGTGGAGTCTCTCCTTGAGACGGGCTCGAATGATGTCCTCGCGGTAGATCCCACACAGCAGCGGGGTAGACGGTTCTCTGCTCCAGCAGCCACAGTCAAAGCAATGAAGAATAATAATAGTAATCCTGCCGGAAAGTGGCTCTACTGGCGCCGGGGAGATCCTCCGGTGCGCGGTGGTCCACGGTTGAACTTGACGTTACTATCCTATTAGCACGCGGCAATAAGTGCTCTATGTAGACACACAATTACCCACTTCACGTGGTCTTTGACTCGTAATGAAGGCTTACTAGTAAATAGCGAACGATACGTTGAACAAACGTAGTAGGATAACACGACTCTATTTGAGGCAATACGAGCCCTACTCTACCGCACGTTGCATAGTGGGTGAGACGTCACTTGGGTAACTGAACAAGACTGAACTTCAACTCGAACTGAAAAGGGGCAAACTGAAAAGGAAGTTCTGTATTCGCCGCGCCATATTTATATGTACGGGGAATAATCAAGTGCCAGCCTGCTCACTGTCTCGTAGCCCTGGGCAGAAGCGGGCATGTTGAGACAAGTCGTGTCTGTAGCTTTCAAGTCGGCTCTAGGGGTAAGTCACTGGCGCTGGTGGCACGCCATCCAATAGGAGAACGAAATATCATGGGCTGGACTAAAGGGACATTCCGTGTATATGTACAAGGAATATACAAGGGATATCAAACGATATACAAATATTATGCAATATATATCAATCAATAAATACATATATTCGGTTTAATCTGACCCTTTGTAACAGCCGCCCCCTAATTAGTCCCACCTAATTAGCTAAGCAGAGACAGATTAACTGCACTGTCCACTACTCAATGTCCGTTGTGAGGGTAGGCAGTTCACAAAGTCATGGGTCATGGTCGTCATTAAGCGAGTCGGGGAGCCTTGGCGACTCTATCAGCCTCGCCACGGGTCGGTTGTAGGTCCGCCCTTGGCCGAGCACTTCTGCCACTCTGACCTTTCCGTCGGCACCAGTGGTCACTTTGCTTACGCGGCCGGCCGGCCACGCAGCTCGGGGTAGTGACTGGTCTATGGTCATGACGACTGGACGGGATGAAGGGGGGCTTAGGAGGAAGCGGGCCTGAGACTGCTTTGATCTGTGCTTGGCTGTGCTTTCTCCTCCTCCGTCTGTTTCTCTTGTTTGCTCTGTACCCCATCTGAGGAGGGGCCGGTCCCGGCCGCCCCGTCAAGGAGTCGCCTGGGGTGCTGGGTTCGAGGTCAGCTACGTCTGGAGCGCAGCTGAGGGGGGTGGAGTTCCGACCTCCCTCTGGTACCCACGGTTCTCTCACGGGCCTCTCGCTTAATGTCAATAGCCTCTGCTGTACGGGGGAGAGGCCGGTGTCGCTCGCCTCTGTGTGTAGGCAGCGTGTAGACGTGGGTTGACTGTCAAGTCCGTAGAGGGGGCCCTGGAGCGTCCATCCCAGTCGGGTCTGAACCGCGACTGGGCATCCTTTGGGTCCGACGTGGGCCGCCTCAATTGGGAGAATGAGGTCCGCGTGGTCGGAGCCGATGAGCAGGGTCGGTGTGGCGCCGTCGATAAGCGGTATAGGTAGTTGACGTAGGTGCACATACTTAGCCATCAGCTGTGGGATGGGGTAGGTGTACTGAGACAGGCCTATGTCGTGGCTGGTGAAGACGTTAGTTATACTATACTGCTTCTCGGGCTGATCCACCGCTGCTATCTTGAAGGAGACCTTTTCACCCTTTATGGTCTTCTGGTCCCTTCTGATGGTGCGTATGGTCATTGTATCTTTGACACCTCGCAGGCCCAACTGGGCTGCTGCGGAAGCGAGGAGGAGAGTCTTTTCAGACCCATCGTCCAGGACGGCGTAAGTGTCCAGGACCATGTCCTCGTAGCTCAGGAGCACTCTGACCACTTTGAGGAGCACACGGGGGGTCCCGCTATGCTGGTCAATGTGGAGCACTCCTGTGGGTGGTGACGTAGAATCTATATGGTGCGAGTCGCACCGTGGCTCCCAGTGTCTGCCGTAGCAGTCGGGACACCAGGGAGCGGTCTGGTGGAACTTTGGTGCTGGTGCCACCGCCTCGGCATGGTACATTACCGCGACGGGCCCACTCTGTTGTCCTGGCTGACGCCTGTTGATGTCATGCAGGACCTCCAGGTGGGTGCCACCGCACCTGCTGCACTTCTTCTTCAAGCGGCACTCAGCTGCCAGGTGGCTGCGCGCGCAGCGGAAGCAGCGGCGGTGGTCCTTGGTCCACTGACTCACCTCGTCCGTGGTCAGGTTCCCGAAGGTGTCGCATTGGTACAGCCGATGTTCTCCCTCACAGTACTGGCACTCAATCTTCCACTGGTCCTCTTTCGTCGAGGGGGTGTTGTGGTTCTTGTGTGGTACTGATTCGGCTTGGTGCATAACGGTCACCAACCGGCGGTTATCCGTTTGTCCCCGAGGTCCGAGTCTTGGGCTTGGTCCACTCCATACGAACGTGTCGAGTCGTAGGCTACTGACCTCCCTGGCGAGGAACTCAGATAGGTCTAGGAGGGATGCCTCTGGACCGTTGGGGTCGCGGTAGTCTCTCTGCCGCCTGAAGCGCTCTTGTCGGGCGGGAGGGAGCTTCTCTAATATCCTCTCTACGTTGGAGTTAGCGTACAGTTCGTAGATACCCTTTTCCTTTTGGGACCCCAGCATCCCTACCAGGGACTGTACCTTGATAGACAGGTCATCTAATGCTCTGTTGTCTCTGGCTGGGGGGAGACGGTCAATGTCTCTTATCTCCTGTATCACATAGTCCCATACGCGTCCATAACGTTGGTCGAGTGCTGCTAGAGCCGCTGTGTATGGGGTAGTAGAGTTGGCATATGCCAGCGCTATATTGTGCGCTCGGGGCACCTTGAGGTGCTTCAATAGGGTAGCATACTTGTGGCGTTCATCAGCTACATCAACCATCATTGTCTCTAAGCACATCCGTAGCTCCGTGTACTGTGCTCGGTTCTCATGGGTGAAGTCTGGAAACGTCGGTGCGCCAAGGTACGATGCCATGGATGACTGGCACATCGGTGAGCGTTGGGGAAGAGGCCTCCTAGGCGAGTCTCCTCTTGCGTGTCGTCTTGGGCTGGTACTTGGTGGGTACCGAAGGTCGGGTACCCAGGTGCTGTTCCTCGGGGCTGACGGTGCGTCAAACTCACCCGTGAGTGGAGTCGGGGGTTTGTAGCGCAGGGCCTCGGGGCTAACTTCTGGGCTGTACTGGACCTCCTGGTCCAGAGTACGTTGCTGCTGGTCGGGGCTGTACTGGGCCTCCTGGGCCAGAGTACGTTGCTGCTGGTCGGCTTGACATTCCTCCTCTTCCTCCTCCTCTCCCTCTGCTAGGACCTGGAGTCTTCTGTTCAGTCTCTCGGCGTGGTCCGGTTCTTCCCGGTTGCTGGGTCTCGTATGGACCGGCCGGGGAGGGGGTTCGGAGACGTGGACAGGATCCTCCTGTTGGCGGGGTCCCGGGTCGCTTCGTCGGGTAGGGGAATGTGTCCTAGACCCATGTCTTGACGATCTCTGAGAGCTCCGTGCGGAGTGAGGGGGTGTCGCCATGGCAACCAGTTTGTCCATCAGCTCCGCCTGCAGCCGGTCGCGCTCTACCTCGCGCTGGGCATGGTCTGCGTCGCGCGCTGCTTCGCGCTGGGCATTGGCGACGTCGCGCTGCGCATTGGCGCTGGCCTGGGCAGCGTCGCGCTGTGCGTTGGCGGCGTCGCGCTGGGCATTTGCGACGTCGCGCTGTGCATTGGCGGCGGCGTGCTGTGCATTGGCGGCGGCGTGCTGTGCATCGGCGCGGCTTCTCTCAATGTTCTCTTCTGTCTGGAGGCGTCTGGTCTCCAGTCTTATGCGGTCGTCTTCACTCCTTTGTTGCGCCTGGAAGCGCTCTCGCTCGCCTGCAAAATGTTCGCGCTCGCGCGTCTGTTGCGCAGCGCTTGAAGTCGATCGCGTTCGGTGGAGGCTGCCAGGGTGGCGATGAGTGCTTGCGCCAGCATCTTGTCCGCCGCGCTGGGGGAAGACGCCGTTCGGGGCGATCGGCTCCCGGCAGTACTTGTTGGAGACCCGTTCTCCTGTTGCGTACCGAGGAGATCCATCTCCTGGGTGCGCGTCTCTTCTTGTGGTGGGTCGGGTTCCATCCCGGGAGGGCTTTCTTTATCCTGGAGCGCTCCGGGGACTACCTCGTCGGCGTTGTCTGGGGATAAAGTCGTGTCAGTTCCCTCCTGGTCCCCACCGTGAGTTTGGTCAGTTACATTAGAACCCACTAGGGCCTCTGTTGGCGGGGTAGCCTGGTTGATAGGGTCGGACATAATTTTACTATCCGCTTTAGTTATTTTATCCGTATTTAAGTTCCCTTTAAAGCTAGGTATTGGACTGACAGCGTATGCCTCTAGATAGGGAGGTGGCTGCCGTCTGCGCTGCGGGCGATCTAGCTTAGGAGAACCGTTTGTGGAGTGTTCGTCATCGGCCATGTCAATATTAATATTATATTAATATTACGCTAATTATTATCCGGCTCGAAGGACCAATTGTAACTGAGGGGTACAATTCCCTGACTGTATTAATCAAGTATTGGTATCATTAAACCACTACCGTCTTATGTACATTACTGGCCATACCGTACACAAGTATATCAGATGAGAACACTTCCACAATGAAACGGTTTCCACACAAATACTCGTTTAGAATATTTATTACAGCAAAGAATACTATATTACATTAATTAGATGCGCTTATAAGGCAAAGAATGTGCGTAGGCAAGTCAATACTGAATATTAGGAATTATCTAGGGAATAATGGTAGGGGAGTTACTACCGGTTGTAAGCCAGCAGGGGGAGGCAATGCTCTATACAAAGTCAATGGTTCCACAGGGAGCTTCAATAGGCACCTGGAGACGGTATATTGCTCCCTGGCTCAGCGGGGAAAGGCAGCTGTACTCCCAGTGTGCGCGCCGCACAGGTGAAGCCGTGGAGTCTCTCCTTGAGACGGGCTCGAATGATGTCCTCACGGTAGATCCCACACAGCAGCGGGGTAGACGGTTCTCTGCTCCAGCAGCCACAGTCAAAGCAATGAAGAATAATAATAGTAATCCTGCCGGAAAGTGGCTCTACTGGCGCCGGGGAGATCCTCCGGTGCGCGGTGGTCCACGGTTGAACTTGACGTTACTATCCTATTAGCACGCGGCAATAAGTGCTCTATGTAGACACACAATTACCCACTTCACGTGGTCTTTGACTCGTAATGAAGGCTTACTAGTAAATAGCGAACGATACGTTGAACAAACGTAGTAGGATAACACGACTCTATTTGAGGCAATACGAGCCCTACTCTACCGCACGTTGCATAGTGGGTGAGATGTCACTTGGGTAACTGAACAAGACTGAACTTCAACTCGAACTGAAAAGGGGCGAACTGAAAAGGAAGTTCTGTATTCGCCGCGCCATATTTATATGTACGGGGAATAATCAAGTGCCAGCCTGCTCACTGTCTCGTAGCCCTGGGCAGAAGCGGGCATGTTGAGACAAGTCGTGTCGGTAGCTTTCAAGTCGGCTCTAGGGGTAAGTCACTGGCGCTGGTGGCACGCCATCCAATAGGAGAACGAAATATTATGGGCTGGACTAAAGGGACATTCCGTGTATATGTACAAGGAATATACAAGGGATATCAAACGATATACAAATATTATGCAATATATATTATCAATCAATAAATACATATATTCGGTTTAATCTGACCCTTTGTAACAGATAGGTTATGTATATAACCTAGTTATATGAGTACTGGCTAAGCGTCCCGCTCTTAGCGTGCCCTGAGTTCCCTTGGGGAAACTTTTCTTTGGAAACGATTTTCCGAGGAAGAGTGAGTGGTGACCACGCCTAGTACTATATAGTACGTCACTAGGGCGGGGCCTGGCAGGTGCTGGGTGTATTTGTTTTTTATTCGTTGATGGAGTACACTAGGTACATGAGATGAGGTATATCTCGGTATGGCTTAAGAGCGGGACGCTTAGCCAGTACTCATATAACTAGGTTATATACATAACCTATCGATTTGTGTGGTCATAGTAACCAGCCTTATGAATGCTCCGAATGGCCCGCTTTTGCAGTAAGACTATCGGATTTACAGTATTTTTAAATGTCGACCCCCATACTTCCACACGGTAAGATATGTAAGGAAATATCTTGTCACAAAGTTAATTAACTCCCTTTGAAATGGTAACCGCTGTGTCATTTATGTTTAATGTAAACCTTTTTTATATGTATGTCAGCTCTTTGACTGCCAGAGTGGAGCGGCTTCAACCTTGATGACTTCGACTCGGACTAGGGTAATGGGGACTCGACTCAGGCTCTTCTTTGGTGAATCGGACTTGGACTCAGACTTGGGGACTCGAGACTCAACTTGGATTTGACTACTATAGTGACTCGACTACAACACTGCCACAGTGTGACACTGGTCCCTCAGGCGGCCATACTAGTGTAGCTTGCATCATACAAGAGGAGATAACAAAATATAAGCAGCTGCTGTCCAAAGAGCAACATGTGTTGACTTGGATATGGGGTGATTTCATGACATTGAGGAACTCTTGGTCCAACCCGTCAGCTCCAGATCCCTCAGATCGAATGACCAACTGTGTCTGAGGGTCCTGCGGGCCAAACTGGTGACAAAGGGTTTCCGGGCCTTTGCAGTGATGGCACCGGCATTGTGGAATAAGCTCCCTCTCAACATCAAGTCTGCCAACACCGTACAGACATTCAAGACCTTTCTTAAAACCCACCTTTTCGCTCTCATTGAGTTACTTTCCTGTTGTGTTATGTGTTCTTATGTTCTCTGTCTGTCCGTCTGCCTGGTTCCCTGTCTCCATTGTCCTGTCTATTTATTCGTATTATTTTTTTCCCCGGGCTGCGACCCGGACCGATGTAAAAATTGACTGGAGGGGCGCATTATAAATGAAAATATCATATCATATCATTGCAATCATCTACTACTGGTCTATTGAAGGTTCCAAGCCACAGTCTGAGGAAAATCGGGGATGCAGCCTTTGCAAACTATGCACCAAAGTTATGGAACCCACTACCTATGGACATTAGGGAAGCTAGATCTCTTAATATTTTCAAAAATAAGCTAAACACGTACCTCTTCACCATAGCCTTCTAATACACTCTGCTGTTGATTGTACTGTAGCACTATTTTACTCTGCCCATTCTATTGTATTGCACTGCACTGTTGCATAATTTGACTATCTATCTATTCTATTCTACTATTTTATTGCACAGTATTATTTTACTCTGTCTATTACTTTTTATTACAGGTTCAAAACTGTCAGGTATTAAACTGTGTGGGTATCAAACAAGAACAACTGCAGGCTTTAAAACTGTAGAACCCAGGCCTAGAACTGCACCCTGAGAGAGGGAACTGCGCCCTGAGAGGGAGGTTTGCCCTGAGTAGAAGGTTTGAAGGGTCAAAGTGGGTTTAAAACAGGAGGGAAGACTGTCAAGTTTTAAACTGTGGATACCAAACAGAGAAGGTAAAGACGACTTTGAACAGTTGAACAGTAATCCAGAACTATTTTATTTCACTGTAAAAAAAATATTTTATCTATTCTATTCTACTATTTTATTGCACTGCACTATTGCACTATTTTACTCTGACTATTTTATCTTACTCTTTTTATTATTGTCTATTTAAAACTGAATCAAACAATAAACAGGGTGGCTGTTGGGATGTTAAATCCTAATGTGGAAAAACTGTGATTTTATATGTCTGCACTTTATGTCCTCACTTTTTTCTGTTGTGAAGCACTTTGAGCTGCAGTTTCTGTATGAAAGGTGCTATACAAATAAAGTGTATTATTATTATTATTATTATTATTATTATATCATATTCGACCCCCCCCCCCCCCCCTGTATGACTGTGCTCAGAACCCTGCAAATAGATCAATAAAGTCTACACTATTTTCATTAGGCTTACTTTAAGATACAACTTTTAAGAAGGATCACCCACGCACAAGTCACCTTTCTACTTTGGGCACACACTGTGGAGTAGTTTTTGGCATTTATTTCAGGGCTTGTCGCTACTAGACTGGAGTGTGGCCCCATTGACTGGAGCGTGGCCCCATTGACTGGAGCGTGGCCCCATTGACTGGAGCGTGGCCCCATTGATTCTGCTTTAGCTTCATATAGCCGGGTATCCAGTATGAAGAACAGCGTGGACTGTGCTGAGAAAGGACTCTACTGATGGACATCCTTGGGGCGAGGGGTTCACAATTCTGAACATACACTTTAACTTATTGTAACCTATTGTAAATATGGATCTGTTTACACCCCGGTGTTTACAAACCTCGCTGACGTAAACAAATATTTCACAGCCACAAAATACAGCGGATACAATTAAAAACTCATATTGGCCTGTTGTCTAGTGTTCATCCTTGTATCGAGCAAGGAAACTATAAAAGAAGGAATGGTCATCAGGTGCACACGCAGGTGTGGAAATGTTCAGTTCGGCCGACATTGAGTTGAATGGGATCACCATCTCCTTGTTTATTCATTTAGTTATTTAAACAGGTTATTACCTCAGATCATCTGCAATTTGTTGCATTGTTAACTAGCTAACATTGATGGTATTATTTCCTCAGATTGCTTGTATATTTTGAATTTGAATACAGGCTTGAATAGAACTGGCACCAAAGACTGCAGCACAAAACAGAGCATAGAACACTGGTATTCTGACGTGATGACCCTTCCTTTCTTTTATACTCTTAAAAATATAAAGGTATGTCAGATACTTTTTTTTAATATTAAAGTAGGCCTAATGAAAATTGTGTAGACTTTATTGATCTATTTGCAGGGTTCTGAGCACAGTCATACAGGGGGGGGGGGGGCGATATTATTAATAATAATAATAAAATGATACCTTGGTATTGAGAGCTCAGTGAATCAACTAGAGAATGACAATGTGTCTCCGTTGTTATTTCTGGTGGCATGGCTACCCGTTAATTTACATTCGGTTCACTTATTGGAGCCTTTATTAACTGTCTATTAGCTGTGTTGATAAAGAAGAAATGCTTGAGGTGGATGAATACTACTCTCTTAAGGAGGGAGAGAGGGCTAAAGAGAGACAGAAAGAGAGAGGTGTGGAGGAGAGAGACAGTGAGAGAGAATGAAAAAGAGACATGTGTGGGAGTGGGAGAGAGAGAGAGAGAGAGAGAGAGAGAGAGAGAGAGAGAGAGAGAGAGAGAGAGAGAGAGAGAGAGAGAGAGAGAGAGAGAGAGAGAGAGCGAGACAGACAGACAGACAGACAGACAGACAGACAGACAGACAGACAGACAGAGAGACAGACAGACAGACAGACAGAGAGAGAGACAGACAGACAGACAGACAGACAGACAGACAGACAGACAGAGAGACAGACAGACAGACAGACAGAGAGACAGACAGACAGACAGACAGACAGACAGACAGACAGACAGACGGACAGACAGACAGACAGACAGACAGAGAGAGTGAGAGACAGACAGACAGACAGACAGACAGACAGACAGACAGACAGACAGACAGACAGACAGACAGACAGACAGACAGACAGACAGACAGACAGACAGACAGACAGACAGACAGACAGACAGACAGACAGACAGACAGACGGAATGAGACACACGAAGTGTGAGAGATCGAGAACACCGACCGAGACATCTACTTTGTCCTTCCAATTCATCACCAGCAGACCTGGCGGACTATGAACACTTCCATCTAAAAAATATTATTTTTTTTGTTGGTGTTGCTTTCTGCACTTAATCTTTTCAGTTGTAAATGATTAACGCCTGTGTCGGTCGTGCATCATTAATGTGACCTGCTTCGTGAATGGGAAACCATAGGGCCATACACATCCTGAATGATAAACATGTCTTGTATTTTCAGGAAGTCATTAACATACACGATGATAGGAGCCTAAACATAGCGCTTCATGAAGCGTGTCTCTACCAGATGCAACGTTGTTGTCTTCAGGGTCAGGAGAGCTACATTACAGATTAGCTTCTTAAATTTGTTTTAATCAGAAACATAATCCATGGTAGATAATCTGGGAGCATGTCTATGTTCCCCGGGTCCTATGTTCCCCGGGTTCTATGTTCCCCGCTTTGATTGATTGATTGATTGAACATTTTAGACCACCAGCCCTGATTCCAAACTCTAACCTTAACCAGTTCGAAAGAGGGCCTAAGCTTAACCAGTTCGAAACAAGGCGGACATTAATAATTAATAAAATAATAAAAATTTATTAATCTGATTGATGTCGGGTATTTATGATTTTTTTTCTTTTTGCCTTTAAAAACTGTAGAATGTTTTATTCCAATTTGAATAGTGTTAACATAATCTACAATAACTATCATCCATTGTTTCAAGATTTGTAGATATAAAACAATGCACACTACAGTACAGTTACAGTATGTCCATACAGTTCAGATACCCACCCGCCTTACTTCTGGTTTACATCCAACAGTAATCACCCATTTTCAATAGTATGTGATTACTGTAACTGATTATTGTTGTTGTTGTTGTTGTTGTTGCTTCTGCTGTAATCCCATTACATAAAAAGAATGAGCAAGAGACAGACAGACAGACAGACAGACAGACAGACAGACAGACAGACAGACAGACAGACAGACAGACAGACAGACAGACAGACAGACAGACAGACAGACAGACAGAGAAAGGGTACGGAGTGATCACATCACATGTTATTTGTTTGCATCCATCCAACAAACAGACACACACTTCGCCTGTAGGGGGAGACAAAAAACACCCTTATTTTCGCTGACTTCCCGGTTCTGGAAATTCAAAACACAACCGATTATATCATCTCCCGTCCTGCACTACGCCTAGGAGCAATATTGTGACGGTTACAATAATTAAACAAAAAATAACTAAAAATCACAGGAGCAATATTACGCGAAACCAACCACCAATATCGATTAGTCCGACCGACACGCACATTTTGCAGTCGGTGAAAAATTACCAGACGTCCGTTTTGAATTTATGTGTATTTGTTCCCCTCGGCTCTGTGTGTCACCGCCGCTGCGTGTACAGCCGCTGAGGCGAGGCGTTGGCGCCAGTTTCAAACCCTCCACTGAGAGAGAACGAGACGAGCCCGCAATGAAAAACACTTTCCAGCGAATTTTTATTTCTTATTTTTCTAAATGCAATTAGACGGGGAATATTTTGATCGTTTTTTGTTTTTTTTGCTTTGCATTTGCCACCGGGACGTTTCCCCCCTCCTCGCGAAGGTAAGCTTTTTGACATTTATGATTTTTTTTTTTGCAAGTTTTATGTGTTTTTTTTTACGACAGATATGGTCGTTTTATTTTGACTCGTTTTTATGGTATTACTGACATGATCATAATAATGGTCCACTCCAGACATTCGTTTTTATTAGATTTTTTTTTTAAACTCAACCACCCGAAACATATTTATATATATATGTACTTTGTATCATAGATCGCAGTAGTAGCGCGTCTCCAAACTCATACTTGACTAAAAAAAAAAGGTGAACTCTTTGAAACAAAGTCGCAGTTTTGTGGGTTTGTTTGACAATAACAAGCCTTTCGTGGCTTTTGTCTCGAGTGGAACTCTTGTAGCTGATCTCAGATCAGACACCGCCTGTCCCTTTGGGCTTTTGTTTTGTAGCTTCATCCTTGTTAGTTTGAATGAAGTAGTCGCCCGCCATGTCATATAATAATAACATTGGAGGAATTGTTTTATTTCGCTACAAAAGAGTGTGTTTGCGCCACTCCCCCGCCCCTGCAGCCCCAGTAACACTGCAGACCCTCCCCACAAGCTCCACCATGCAACCCCCCCCCTGCAAGAGTCCACTCCACCCCCTGAAACTGCCACCAATTATACTTGATCATTTTTATTTCAAATAATGTTAGCAAAATAAATAAATCAATAAAACGACGCGTCCCGATTATTATAAGACACATGAAGCGAATGGACAGAAACGACTGGGTGGTGATGTGTGGTTCGGATGATCCACTTTTTGTAATATGATTGTTAGGATTATTTAAACGAGTCGCTGTCTGTAAATGAAAAAAAATAAAAAGAAGAGTCTTGAGTCAGCAGTTTGTGTGAACCCGGCCCCTGCCATCTTGCTGCCATCACATGAACAGAGAATGCCTCCTAGAGAACCAAATCATTCAACGACCCGCGAAGTTAGTATTATTATAGATGCGAAAACAACATGTTTTTTTATAAACTACTCATTTGGGCCATTGTGTCGGAGATCACATAAGTGGCTCATAATCGTTAACACATTTCCCCCCTAGATCATCTGTACAGAGATTATTTGTATAGCCTGGTATAACGAGTGCATTGCGAAAATCCCTCAACACGTTTTTTTTTTTTTTTTTATATTCTTGAGCAAGATTTCGTTATTAATCAACAACATAAAAAACGTGAAGTTGGGTCAAAGTTGCCCTTTTTCCAACTTTGCAATAGTTTATCTTATGTCTTTTATATTATTATTATTATTAATACGATTTGTCTTTTTATAAGTGGCACAGAAATAGAGGGGGGGAAATGTGGGGTGTTTTGTATTCAATCATAAAAGAACACTCTTTTTGATTGACAGCAAAAGTGTATCGAACCATCTGTAAGAGCTGGAGCCTTTTTTATCTGCGTCATCATTTGCCACGTACTGTGCTGCATGCTGCACCATGCATGTGTGTTGCAACTGTAACGTTTCTTTATGACCCATTCTCCCCCCCCCCCTCAAGTCTAACATCCACTACAGCATCCGTTTGATTTCTTTCTAATATACAGTCACCTTAAATCATCAATTAACTAGTTATAGATATAGATTGCATGCATTTGCAAGCAACTCAAAAACTATATTTTAGATGGTTTTTTTAAGACATTCAGAAAACAATTTTGGATTAGTGAAAGAGATGATGACGTGTCTTGTCTAGTAATTACAATTATTTTGTGAATTGCATGGGCCGACCAGACTTACATTTATATCTGATTTGAGTTAGCTGGTCACTATTATGCTGAGGCCCGTAGCCATACGGTGTAAGTAGTATTACTCTTAGTTGAACTAAGAAGACGCCCCCCTGTTTAGGCTATTAAATAGCCTAGTATATATAGTCATAGCTATTATATTCTGTGATAGCCTAATTCAGTCGAATATGTGGGGCAAAACAGGTGCTGAAATTTGCACACCGGAATCAAACAAACCAGGCATAACTCATACTGATAAATGATTGCACTCTTTTCTTAACTATTTAAAATGTCACTGTACTATCGTGTGTCATTCTATTCGAAGCGCACTCCTCTGCACTTATGTAATTTTCACATGTAACCACCACGTATGATAACGTAGAGGTCACAAGCCAGGAGGGTTGGTGTGTAACAGCCCTGTAATGAGCACAAGGTCCAGTCTCTTCTGAAGGATTCGGTCGTAGTAGCCATGTTCTAGCCTTGCTATAGTAACATGTAACATACAGATCCACAACAACAGCTGCGTGTGATACACACACACACACACACACACACACACTGCGACCTGCCGCTCTTCACACCAGCGCTCTCTCTCTCTCTATGTTACGTTGCCGTGTGACCTCCATGTCATGCTATGTGGTGCATGAAAATTAGACGTGTGTTCAGATGAGTGGATTTGAATGGGAGTGGAATAGAATAGAATAGGGAGAACATGGTGGAGTCGACGAGGGAGGAGAAGCAGAACGGGCGGCACAGAGTGCGTGTGGAATAAATGTCTCTTCTCCTTCCAATGTCGAGACTTTTGTTGCACCTGTTTTTTCACCATAATCAACCGACCGACCGAGGGAGAGGTGCTTGTTAGCAGTGGCACTGGGGTTTCCAAAATAGACTCGGCTCAGGCTCTTCCCCAGCTATACGTTCCTCGTGGAGATATAGGCTACTTCTTGGGGCATATTAACAAGTTTTCCCGTACTTTATATATACTAGTATTCAGTTGCGGTTGGTTTGGAGCCTGGTGGTTCGGTGAGAATTTGGCCCCCGAGATGCCAGGGGCCTCTTTGGTCTAAAATGCAACGTCTCTTCAGAGAGAGGCAGCCTCATGCCGAATCCTAGTCATAATTGTGTGTGGGGTCTTTAAAATTATATTTCTTATTACAAAGCAGACCCTTATGTGTTTATTTTCATATTGTGTACGGTTGTCTCTCTCTCTCTCTCTCTCTCTCTCTCTCTCTCTCTCTCTGAGTGCGCGCGTTTGTGCGTGCTTGACAGGGAGAGGAGGGGGGGGGGTTAGGGCCTCCATGTCCTTTGGTAAAACTATCTGTAGTTTTGAGAGCAGCACTTTCGCCACTCCGAGGGACGCCCCCCCTCTCTCTCTCTCTCTCTCTCTCTCTCTCTCTCTCTCTCTCTCTCTCTCTCTCTCACCCCCCTCTCTCTCCCCTCCTCCCCACTCTCTCCCAGCTCACACAAAGAACACGCTCCCGATCTCATGACCAAATTACATTATTGGCAAGTTGACCACAGCGGGGAGACAAGCCCCTCGTCGTAACACGTTTTTTTCTCATCGTCGTAGCCCTTAATATTTGTGACTCGCATCATTCATCCTTCTCTGTTTTAGTATGAATGATACTAGTTCAGCTTTAAAAACGAATTTATTTATTTCTCTCTCTATCTCTCTCTCTCTCTCTCTCTCTCTCCTCTCTCATTCTGTCTGTACTTTGGTGTGTGGTGTGTGGTGTGTGAAGTGAGCCTAAAAAGGGGGGAGCGTCAGAACCCTCTCATTGTCGCCGTGTGTGAAAGCACACAAACTCACTCTCACACACAGCCACACAAACTCACTCTCACACACAGCCACACAAACTCACTCTCACACACAGCCACACAAACTCACTCTCACACACAGCCACACAAACTCACTCTCACACACAGCCACACAAACTCACTCTCACACACAGCCACACAAACTTACTCTCACACACAGCCACACAAACTTACTCTCACACACAGCCACACAAACTTACTCTCACACACAGCCACACAACTCACTCTCACACACAGCCACACAAACTCACTCTCACACACAGCCACACAAACTCACTCTCACACACAGCCACACTTTCCCTAT